>NC_080749.1:47750729-48053759 GCF_020826845.1 Diceros bicornis minor
CGGACCGAACTGGGCATTTTACATAGCAGATTGCCTGCTGAGGCTTTTTTGATTTTTAAAGCAAAAACAGTATAATCTCTTCACTGAAAGCAATGTGGAAAACTTACCTGGCATTGTTTCTTTATTCATTCTATAAATATTTATTATTGAGTGTTGCTAGGTCATAGACTCCGTGCTTGGACTGGGGCTAACTGGTATCAAAAAATTCATGTGATCCTTTCTCTCTTGGAACTTATATATTAATAAGAAAGAAAAATATTAATCATGTAGACAAAATAAAATTACAGCTTCATTTAGTGCTATGAAGGACAGTTGCAAGGAGCTATGAAAGTATATAACAGGGAATTGATGTGGTCCGGAGATCAAGGAAGGTTTCCACAAGGAAGTGATGGTGGAACTGAAATCTGAACAGATAACGAGGTGAAAAGGGTTGGCAAGAGTGGTTCAGGCAGCAGGAAGAGCCAGAGCTGCTTTGTGGCAGGAGGAAGCACAGAGAGCACACAAAGGCTAGTGTGGCTGGGGCAGAGACAAAAAGAGTAGAGTAACATGAAGGAGGTGGGGCTGGGCTTTGTAGGTCACGTGAAGGCATTTTTTTCCTCTTCATCCTAACGCCATCAGAAGTCATCCAAGAGTTTTAAGCACGGGCTTGGAGTGGTGGGATAATATGATTTAATTAATGGTATGATGTGAGAATAGTTTGGGGGGAGTGGCAGCCATTTTAGGGGAGGCATATGGAGTTAGACCAGTTAAGCGGCTATTACAGTAGTCCAGGAGAGAGATGATGGAAGATTAAATTAGACTGATGGTAGGAAAGATAAAGAGAGATAGACAGAGGGAGAAATTTAGCAAGTAAAATCAACAGTCCTTGATGAGAGTTTGGATTTGGAAGGAAAAGAGGGGGACTCCAGAATGACTCCTAAATTTCTGGCTTGCAAAACTGAACGGGCTGTAGGTGATAGTGCCTTTCTCTATGACGAGGATATGACAAGGAATCCAGGAAGAGGAGTAGGTTGGGGCTGAGTGGGGAGAGGGGTAGATAATGAGATCATTTTTGAACATACTGATTTTGAGAGTCTTTTGAGTTATTAAAGAGATGTCAGGGAGATGTCCAGGTGGAGAGACCTATTGTTGTGCCACATTAGAGATTAAGTGGAGAGAAACACAGCTCAGAAACTTGTTTCATCCATCAGAGACACTCTTTATATTTGTATTGATTCATCAACCTATCAATATATAGGAAATGCTCTCCCATCATTGTCTAATGACAAAGGAAATCTTTCTTAGATAATCCAGGGTACTTAACATAAAGAGTCGTTCATTAAACGGCTGAAATACCATAAGCACACCTGTGTTACCTGTACCTTTAGTTTCCAGTATAAAGTCAGGAGGCAGAGGTGTAAAGTGTTTCAAAACACCTTGTTTTTATGTATTTTGCAATTTACGTATGTGCATTATTCCCAGTTGCACAAGAAGCCAGTTGCTTAAATTAAGTACAGCCTAGCCTAGAGCATATCTCATGTTTCCTTTGGTGGTATTTTTGACAGGTTTCACTGAAAGTCCCTTAAGATTTTTTGTTAGCAATCCATTATTATTGTTGTTGTTTTTTATGATTTCTTTCCATGTAGCTTAATTCAATAATAATTCTCAGAATTTCTTCTGAAATCCACCCTCTCTCTTTCTAACCCACTACAAACCAACTCTAACCTCTACCCAAAGAGTGAAGTCATTCTCCAATTCAAATACAGGCAGAACAATAGTAATGGCTGCCATTCATTAAGTGATATTTTATTTGCCAGGCATTTTATAAACATTATTTAATTTAATCCTAACAAAGACCCAGTGGGATAGGTGAATTATGAGACCATGTGTACAACTGAAGAAAAAAAGCACAAAGATGTTAAATAACTGGCTCACTTAATAGAAAACTGGTTATATTATCCTGTTACGTCCTATTCCAGAATTAATTGATTATCCCCTACAGGCATAGGGAAAGACAATCTCTGGACCTATAGGGAGTCATCCCTTTCTGGGATTTGGTACTGTGTGCAGTGGTTTTTAACAGCTGGAGGCTGTAATTCTATCTGAGAACCAAAAGATTTATTATGGTGAACTTTGAGACACATGGTGCATGTGATGAATGTTAGGGGGGAGCCACACGCCTACAGGAACCTTCTTCCATATCAGGCAGTGATGTATTCTGATAAGTATAATTTGTATTCAGCTATTTCTATGCTTCTTATTTTTAACAAGCTGAGGAAGAAAAGAAGCAAAAGGAGCATTTTCTTATTGATTCATTTTTCTCATCGTGCTTAGTGTTGGAAGTTGCAGAGGCAATCGTCCAGGGGGTGTCATGTCTTGGTTTGTCATTGATAAGTGAAAACATGCAGGTTTCTCTTTTGGTGAAGATATAAACAAAAGGCATTTGGATATCATCACTCCTTCCAAATGACCATCAAACAAAAAGATAATGAGATTCTGAGGTGATCTGATATTAGCCTCACGGTACTGAAAGTATTCAGAAACTCAGAAACACGTGTCACATGAAATTAATAAAAGATCACAGCAATGTGGACCAGTTTGCTAAAAAAATCTGAGGAGAATTAATGGAGGAAAGCTTGTGTATTTTAACTGTAATTCCTCTAGTATATTAACTTTTAGGATTTTTAAAATATCATTGACTATACTTGTCTAAGGTTTAACTATCTGAAATCTAAAATTAGCTATCCAAAAACATGAGCTATCCAAAAATTTCACTCTGATACTTGAAATTTCACTTTTAATATAACTTTTATTTTGAAACATAAATACCTGTGAGGTAAGTAACAAAATAAATGTAGCTAAATTGATTCCATTATTTTAACTGGGGCAGCAGGAGGATTACTGGCCCAGAGAAGGGTCCAAAGTGGAAAGCAAGGATTGTTAAAGACAAACTTTGCCACCTTGGTTTTGCCTGGAGGTGGTCGTCTCTGAATGGCAGTGAACTGCCTATAGGGTAAGAAGAGAGAGGGCAGCCTCTGACAAGACACTTTCCAAAGCCCTCATTATCAAACATTTTTCAAAGCCCTCAGTATGGAGACCAGATAAAATGCCACCAGAAACTCATTGAACTTGGAACTGGGAAGTTTCCCTCCTACTTATTTGAGAAACAACAGCCCCAGAACAGTAAGGAGAAGTTTCTCTTTCCGCTGTGCCTCCACATCTTTCCAGGGTGCCTCTCTTGGTTCCCAATAGAGAATTTATACAATGGCACCTCCTCCAATGAGGCCTTAATAGTGAAAGATTAGTAAAAAGAAACATACACATACCTGCTTTTTGATGTTTCCTTATAATAAATATTTTTGAAACAAAATAAGAATAGAAATTTAGTTTTTTATTGTAAAATTGCTTCTTATTTGGTAATTCATCTCAATCAAATCGAGTCAGATATATTGAGAAATAATATATACAGTTAGATTTGTAGAACAAATCCAATTCCATTTTGGGTGTTGAAATATGTCTTTTTTGTTGGTTGTGTTGGTGTTCCAAACATTGTCTAAAAACAATTAATGGAGAAAGCTGATTGAATAAAATACATGTTCCTAGAAGAAATAACTAGCTTTAGATTTCTAAATTACAGAGCACAGTCCTATTTCTCTGTCAAGCCCATTGAAACATGTCATACTCTTCACAGTAATCAGTGTAGTCATCTTAATACTATACTCTTTTCCAAATTAAGTGCTTAGATTTCATCATCTGCACCACATTATTGAACAATTACATTAGCCTTTATTCCCATTTCACATGTATCTGTAAAATGCATTAGGCAGCCATTTGTATGTTTCAAAGAGGCTTGGCATTCCAATTGCCTCTGGGTTATATCTTACTGGATTCTACTACCTTGTTCTGGGAAATCTAATTTAGCTTTCACAGCTTTGACTGCCCTCTCTTTCTCAATGTTTTTTCAATCTTAGTTTTTCTTCCTCTCCTATCTGAGATCAAAAGTCTATCTCCACTCTGGTACCATTTCCAATCGCTTTCCGGGGTTATATAGTTTTCTCAATTTTTGAGTCATGTATTTCTTAAGTAATTCTTGGTTATTTGCTCTCTTTCCTCTTAAAGAAAGAGTTGCCAGATGGTAACTCTTTCTTTAATGATAAACCTTTTAAAAATCTCTATCTAAATCTTCTTCACTGCAAATCTTACATTTATGACTGTGCTTTATTCACTTAGTGACTTACCCATGCAACATTATAATTCTCCTCCTTCACCTCCAGCCCTGCCCCTTGTATCCCTTCAACAGTCTTGTGATTTAACTAACCTCCAGATAAAGATCCTAAACATTCCAGGAGATATAAGAGATTAGCGGCTTGTGAGAGATGGTTGACATAGGCTATTATCTCTAACCTGTAATTTCCAAATTTCTGGATGTGTTTTTAACTGTTTCCTCATACTGCAGTTCTTTATTAGATAGGTCAGATTTGCTGGTCATGGTGTTTTTTAACTCCACTTGTCCCTATAGAACATGTCTGCTGGACTCTGCAGAGATTACTCAAGAGCGTACTTAGGGGCAGTTCTTCTAGAATGCATCCCTAAATAGAGGCCTGCTCCAACACCAATGGAAAACTTGGATGTCCCAAATACCTGCCATGTCATATGCACAATCTATTTGGTTACAATACACCTAACCAAAGTGGGGAAGACTGAAAGCCTGGGCTTCAGCCCTGAGCAAATGCAATACATTTAAGAATAAGTTCTTTCAAAATATGGCTGGTATTTTAATTTTAGTGGAGCAATTAAGCATATGTAATCAGATCTCTACATTCTTCCTGTGCAATAAACATTGATCTTCTAGTTCAGAAGAAGTCAATGGAAATGATTCTCCTGATTAAAATATGGTGTGCTAGAGCCAGCTTGCAAAAGTTACTCACTAACGTGGACTGGGCACATCTCTTCCCAATGGTAGCTTGAAATCGACCATGATGGGAGTGTTTACACCTTGGGACTTGACAAACACAACAAATTAGAACATTTTTTTTTTCCAGAGACCGAGTTTTTAAATATTTACCAGCACACTGTTGGATTCATGGCTTATTAGCTGCTACTAATGGAAGCAATGTTGGTCTAAACCAGAAGCGAGGATAAAGGAATGTATGAAAAGTTTATATGTCTTATATGTTGACATTAGCATCCTTTCTGGTGCCTTTGTGGTGAGGTGTAAGCCAAGGACTCCTTGTAAATTCAGGTTGTTGAAATTCTTATAGGCTGACAAAGCAACCAAACGTCCTGGGTCTTTGAGGGCATAATTAAATTGGTTCCAATTTGCCACCTGCAATTAACAGCTAATGAGCCAAAGAATTCTACTACAAAATTTGACTGAATATCAAAATGATATGAATGTTTTCCTTTAGTTTGCCAGAGACCTTAGTGACTAGGTCATTTATCCAACTCATACTATGAAACCAGGAATTCCTTCTATCAAATACATATCCGATACGGATTTTTGCCTCTTATTGCACATCTTTAGCAATCCAGAGCACACTGTTTTTTGAGATAGTCCATTCCATTTATGCAGCTTGAATTGTTAGAAAGGTCTTCTTTACATTGACCAACCTGCTACCATCTAATTATACCTTTTGACCCTAATTCTGCCCTCTAGGCACACAGAATCAATCTGGTCCCTATTCTCCAAACTCCAAGTGTTTGAAAGCGTTAATGGACGTGCAAATATTTGGCAATAGGTTATATGAGTTCCATGTGGTTCTGTTCTATAGGATTAAACATCCCTAGTTCTTTTCACTAATCCTCCTAGGGCGTGGTTTTCAGACACTTTATCGCCCTGGTTACCTTCTTCTGGATATAATGCTGTTTATTAGTGTCCACCTCAAAATATGGTACTTGACCTAGGCTTGGTACTCCAGATGGGATCTGTCCAGTATATAGGAATATGTTACATTATCCCCTCTCAGGATGTGGGTGCTCTGTCTGTGGGTATAGTTACAGCAGCTTTTTGGACCTTGATCATTTTGTTTGTTCATATTAAGCTGGTAGTAAGTAAAACAACAGCAACAACAAAAAAGAAAAACAAGAAAGCAAACAAACAAAACCCAGGTAAGTCAGGTCCACATCATTATACAAGTCAAAACTTTATATCTCCAGGGCAAGAATCCTCTTTGGTGCTGGACATGGCGTACAGAGAGTGATAAATAAAGTTTTGTTTTTTAATCTGAATAAACCTGATCTTGTCATCTGTCATGCTGATGTGTTTAGCCTGCCTTTTAGGTCTTCATCCAAGACACGATTTAAAAACTAAATTTAACAAGACACAGCCAAGTTCAGGATATCTTCTCAGAGTAGTGATCCTCAGGAGAAAAGGGAGAGCTTCCTCTTCACCATCCCTCCATGACCTCCATTGAGACTCGTTGCCATGGTGGACCACTGCTATGATAGAATGTATGTGTGTCACATCCCTAATTCCCAGCCTCATTGATGGTGCAGAAGATCTGAGCGTCACTGGTCTTGGAGAGACTTTCAACTGCTCAAATAACTAAAAATTCATGTATCTAACCATACTCTTAATCAGCTCACTTTCCCTTCTTCCATGTAAAGAACATAAGAAATTTTGTTTGAAAATCTCAGAACTAGATCAGTGGTTTCCCAGTTGTGTTCCATGGGGTCAGAGCTCTGTGTACCCACTTTTATCTATCTTATATGTTGATGTTCTGCATGGAGTTTAATTTGACAAATGGACATTCTTTCTTTAGTGAGCCCAAGAAATATTCTAGTAGTCACTTCTCTCTTTCTTCACATATAGAGACCATCTGTTTAAATAATCCTGTCTAGAATAGTACCTAGAATTAGCTTTTTTTTTTCAACAATTCACTCCTATTTTGATCATCTTTTAATTCTTTTCCCCATGACTCTTCACAGATATTAGACTGAACAATCATAACTTCAGGCAATAAAAAATTGCTCAAAAGCATAAATTGTCTGGACTGGGGATTCTTACATAAAATAGCTGAATATTCTTTCGCTGTCTCCCCACTTCTTTTTTACATTAAATCTTTCCTAACATATCTGTTCTCCCATTTCTGGTTTGAAGGTTTTTCTGCTTGATAGAGACTATTGCTTCCTCAGAATAGGAAGTAAATAATTCTGCTTTGTGCCTTTGTATCTACTCTTCCATTTTTTTGGTCTATCATTTCGTCCTCCCTGTTACTTCTATAACTTGCACATACATTTTGTTGCACTTACCACACTGTATCATATTTATTGCATGGTTATCTCCCCAGCATACTGGAAGCTCCTTTGATGGCAGAATTGTCATATATCTGTAAACCCTGATACCTGGTACAGTAAATGGCAGTATAGCATAGTGATTAAGAATATTCATTCACAAAAATATTTATTAGAGGCTGGCCCCATGGCCTAGTGGTTAAATTTGGCACACTCTGCTTCGGCGGCCCTGGATTCAGTTCCAGGCGCAGACCTACACCACTAATCAGCAGCCGTGCTGTGGCGGTGACCCACATACAAAGTAGGGGAAGATTGGCACAGATGTTAGCTCAGGTCATGTCTCCCTCAAGCAAAAAGAGGAAGATTGGCAACAGATGTTAGCTCAGGGTGACTCTTCCTCAGGAAAAAAAAAAAATTATTAATCAATTACTATGGGACTGCAATTAACAAAGTTCTGGGGACACAGTGATGAGCCACACAGACACGATCTCTATTCTCAATGTGTTCACATTATGATGGGGGAGATATACATGAAACCAGTCACCAAAACTAATATTACAAAATGAGGCAGCATACTATGCTGATTAAATGCAGGCCAGAGTAAAGGAGTTAAAAGTCCACTGGGAAAATCAAGAGTAACACATTATTTCAACAGTGGTAGCTGTCACTTGAACCAGCTTCTGCTGGCATCTTCTTTAGAAAGGCCACCTCCACATACCCACAAAATAGGTACCCACAGGAAATGCTAACTGGTGAGGATGTCGTATCTTCAGCTTGTTTCCTGTTTTCTTCTGTTCTGAGCTCTTATTCTCTGTGTCTGAATCATATTTTTCATTTGTGAATGAGCTAATTCTCAGGAAGCTTGTTCTGCTCTTTTGTCTCCTGCCCCACAGCACTGAGACCAGCTCTTGGAGTATGGCTGCAACCGAATCCTTTCTTTTTTCTTCCGTATAGTTTTCTACTATTAGTCTAAGAATTTTTCCTCTAAACTGGTCTTGCGAGCCTGGCTCAAGCTCTGAGGTCAAATAGACCTGAGTTTGATTCTCTGTACACCTACTAATTAACTATGTAGCTACATTTTGGCAAATTATCTTCTCAAGTCTCCAATTTTTTCAACTATAAAAAAAATGCTTACTTCATTAGATTGCTGTGCAAATTAGGTGAGATAGTTTATGTAAAGTATGGAGCTCAATGACTGGTTTTCAATATATGGTAGCTTGGCTCATTCTCAACATCATCACTAACATTATAATAGGCAGTAATCAGTGTTTGTGGAATTGAATTATTTTTCACATTCTTATTTCCACTATCAATTTTACATGTGTTAATAACTTGGTAGTAACCAGGAGATTTTATTACTAAGGACACCTTTTAACTGCTGAAAGGAAGTGTTTTTATTTTCGTGGGTTTTTGTTTTGAGTCATTTTAGTTAGTCCACATTTTCAGTATTGTTTCCTTCTCCATAATCATTTTGCATTGAATTAGTTTTTTTCAGGCAGCTAATTCACCCAAAATTTCATCTCATTGGATTTATAGTGGAATTCATCTGCTGCATGATATGGCAAAAAAAAAGATCAAATGCTGATTTTTATTTAAGCCCCGCCCAGTACTTGGCCAAAAGCAGTCTGAGAATCACTCCACTGATTCTGACAGCAGTGTGTCCCATACTTCAAATGTGTTTAGATGAGAAAAGGTTTATACTGTACTGGACTTTGGAAACTGTTTGCTTATACTTATCAGTACAAATCAGACAAACTTCCAAAATTAAGATGTTTATTCTATCTGTTTAAAAAAAGTTATAGTCATTTGTGGAATGAGTCTGGACAAGTTTACACAGTGGCTCAAGAACTAAGTTTCATCTTAAGTATCATCATTGGAACAAAACACACAAACACACACACACACAACAGAGTACTTGACCTTGAGATCTTCCAATACAGTAT
The DNA here is from genome assembly GCF_020826845.1 of Diceros bicornis minor. Classification (NCBI taxonomy): domain Eukaryota; kingdom Metazoa; phylum Chordata; class Mammalia; order Perissodactyla; family Rhinocerotidae; genus Diceros; species Diceros bicornis. The sequence continues at coordinate 47,759,885 of NC_080749.1, forward strand.
AAATAAACGCACACAGATGTAGGATAAATATAAAATAAGATAAAGATCATTAGATCAAATCATGAGTTAAGTCATTACTTATCACCTCTAAGGTGACTAAGGCAGGGGAACAGAGGATCTACTCTCTAAAGGCCAACTCTTTATTTACTTTTTTTCCTTTGCTTATGGACCAAGACAGGAAGGGATCCCATACGAGTCCAGTCATCTGGATAATTTGCAAGCTGATGAAAGCATCATGCTTTGTCCCATCTCAGGCCTTTGAAACTATTGTTGCTCAGTGTGGAATGCATTCTGCCTCCACTTGTTCATCTAACTGCTCTCCATCTTCAGAGTTAAGCTTAGATGTGAAAGTCTTCCCTTCTCACCCCACCTCCAGCTCCACCTCTAGGTGGCCCCTCCTATATACTCTCATGCCCAGTGTTCACCTTCAGCCAGGAAATCCTTATGAACTGGATTAAAATTACTAGATTCCTCATCTCTTTACTTCAATCCTTTGAGATCAAGACCTGTTTCTTGTGCATTGATATACCTAATGCCTAATACAAAAGCACAAAAGACTAATCAGTATATATTAAATATATAAAAACAGTGTGTATATGTAATTATCGTGGCAGTTAAGAGTACAAGCTGTAGAGTCAAATATCTAGGATTGTGACTTCTTGCACAACCTCACTACTTGCGATCTTGGGCAAGTTATTTAGCACTCCTGTGCCTCAGTTTCCTCTTCAGTTAAATGGAGATAATGATAATATCTACCTTATGATATTTTTGTGATGCTAAGTTAATGCAGATAAAGTGTTTAGAGCAATGTTGGGCACACAGATTAAAAAACTGTAGTCATTAATATTGTTATCATTTTATATCTGTTTCCCCCACTTCCAATCTCTCTTTTTTTTACACACACATGGACACAGAAACAGAAGCATGTTTGAGGGTTAGGATTATTTGGTGGTCTCCTTAAGCCACGTTTTTGGCAAGCTTTCTTTGAGCTCTTGGGAAGGCAATGTTATTTTGGGGAGAGAGCACAAAACTAGAAATGGTCCAAGGCCCGGATTGCCTTCTAGGGGGTCTATCTCAAAAGATAGCATTGCTTTGAATGTGCTGATTACTTTGCATGCATTTATTTTATAGACAGAATAGCTTTTAGACACATTGTGCTTAATTCCATGCTGGAGTCCCAGCCCTGCATTATGTACTATGGGAAACTTAGAATCTATCTGTGAGATACTGGGAAAAACATACTAAAATAGAGGTCAGGGGGGACGGCCCGGTGGCTTGGCGGTTAAGTGCGCATGCTCGGCTGCTGGCGGCTGGGTTCGGATCCTGGGCGCGCACTGACGAGCCGCTTCTCCGGCCATGCTGGGGTCGCGTCCCACGCGCAGCGACTGGAAGGATGTGCAACTATGACATACAACTATCCACTGGGGCTTTGGGGAGGGAAAAAAGGAGGAGGATGGGCAATAGATGTTAGCTCAGAGCCAGTCTTCCTCAGCAAAAAGAGGAGGATTAGCCCGGATGTTAGCTCAGGGCTGATCTCCCTCACAAAAAAAAAAAAAAAAAAAAATAGAGGTCAAGGAATTAGGTTTTACAAGCATGTTTTGCAGAGGTCCAAATTAATCTGGACCTCATCATGCCTAATATAAGGAGGCTGCATCTGATGAAATAAAGTCTGAAGATTCAATGAGTCTATTTTGAGATATGAAGACATTTAAAGGTAACACTCATGTCAAGAGAAAAATATGTTATATGTATATACAATAGAATACTACTCAACCATGAGAAAGAAGGATGTCCTACCATTTGTGACAACATGGATGGACTTTGAGGGCATTATGCTATGTGAAATAAGTCAGAGAAAGACAAATAATGTATGATATTACTTATATGTGGAATCTAAAAAAGTACTACTCATGGAAACAGACAGTAGAATGATGGTTACCAGCTGCTCGAGGGTGGGGGAAATGGGGAGATGTTGGTCAAAGCGTACAAACTTCCAGTCATAAGGTGAATAAGTTCTGGAGATCTAATGTACAGCATAGCGATTGTAGTTGACAATACTGTATCATATACTCGCAAGTTGCTAAGAGAATATATCTGAAATGTTCTCACCACGAAAAAGAAATGGTAATTATGTGATATGATGGAGATGTTAGCTGATGCTACAGTGGTAATCATTATACGATCTATAAGTGTATCAAATAAACACATCGTCCGCCTTAAACTCACACATTGTTATATGTCAATTGTATCTCTATAAAGTTGGGGGGAAAAGAGAAAAAAATGTACAAAATGAACATTCTTGTGACGATGGGTCATGGAGTAAAGGAGTCAGCAAAAGTAGATGAGATGATCTTGGAAGACTCCCTGGTTTCTTTGCACTAGGTCTTGAGAGAATGACAGGTCTTGAGAGAATGACATGAGTTGTGGACAGAAATAGGGAGCTCATTGACTTTTTTCCCTTTTGCTCTAATATGAGAAAATGCATTTGAAAATAATCTATGAAATACTCTGATTTTACAGAGTATTTAAACTCAGTAGGTTTGGCCTGGGTTTCAAAGGAGGAAATGGGTGTAGACTGGAGAGAGCTGGGGAAGGACTTCCGAGGGGATAGAAGAGAATAATATCTTTCGATGGTTACATAACAAACCAGAAATTATGAGGAGGGGAAGATCAGCCAATTGATGAACTAGAATATTTCCAGTTTTCGTTAGAAATGGCAGAGATGATATTGGAGAGACAAGGATAAAACCTAGCCAGATCACTTCAATGTTAATGTGAGATTTTGAAAATCTAGAATTAGGGCCCCTGTGGGTTTTTGAACAAGAGTGAAAACAGTACATAGCTCTGTGTGAAGGACTTTCAGATTCTTAGTGGAATTTTTATTTTGAAATGAAATTGTCTACTGTAATTTGTATGTGGGAATAAGAGATGCAGATTTTATTTCTAAGAGCACTTATATTTGGAGTAAGCATCTTCCGTAGTTTATGTGAGATACAGTTGGTTTTTTTTTTAATTTTTAGATGCCGATTAGTTATTCACATTGCCCTAAAAATTTTCATTGATATGATAGCAACTATTATTTTTTTAAAAATCAAAACCTGTTAATATAAAATAGGGGATTTTTTTGTAGTTTTTATAACGTTACCAGTTACACGAAGGAGGATAAATATTATAGAACATGGAGATTAAGTAGGAAGGAAGTATTGAAATGAATCAAGATAACCAAGTCCTGGATGCTCTACATGCGCTGTGGAGTCAGAAGCTTGAGGAGGTTCACATAGGCAGGCCAAGCCTTAATGAAAACAAATCTAAACACCCTAGAGGTGACAAGATGGGAAAGGTAGCTCTCTTATTCGTTAATGCAGCTTTACCAATCACAGAGGACTGAGTATATGTGAGGCAATTACACACTTGAATTCCTTAGAAAATCAGATCTTTACAGATAGAAAGATGCTTCTGTTAGCAAATAAGAATTAACGAAAATGATAAAAGCAACCAATCAAAGTAACCTCCTAGTAGTGGACATCACAGGAACTTGGACAGCTTAACCAATACATATTTATAAAGAAATGCCAAGAAAGGAAATACATTGCAGATGACACTGAGAAACAAAACCCAATGAAAGGGAATACCCATCTTTGCAAGAACACAGATTTAAGCTCTGAAATATTCAAAAAATATAGTTTAGTAGCTTTTGAAAATGCATTTCAGGGACCCTTTGTAATATATTTAATACATACTTGCTACTATGTTGTTTCCTCTACTTGAGGGCAAAGACTAGTCTTCTATTTGTTTTTCAATACATTCAGCGTTGTCTGGTTTGGGATTTTTTAGTCAATAATAAATATTCTTATCCAAGTATTGATCTTTTTCCTCTGAACATGAGAGAATGATATCTGATGTCACCAGAGTATTTTAACTGTGTAATGACTGAACTGTTATTAAGATCAAAAAGCATGGTAATAATTACAATTAATGAAGTTTATGATATAACACACTGAAAAATTAAAGAATCAAAATAGCTTCTGTATTTAGAACTTTCTTGAATAATCCCTTTTGGAGTTTCTGCATTTATCCCTGTGCTGCTTCTCAGAATACATTTCTTGCTCATATTCAGAGAAAATATCTCTTTCTAAATGTTATTTTTGTGAAAGAAACATAATATGTGGTGGTATAACAATAAGTGAAATACTGATTCAGGGTTTATTGATGGATGAAATTAATTTAGAAAAGAAATATAAATAGAAGCAGAATAGTTACAGGTATATGAGATACAGTTGCCCACACGAGCTATTATGCAGAAGGTATTGCTTTGGGCACAGGTTCTTGTGAACTCCTTTGAGGGCTGAGTTTATTGTTTCAGTTGCCCATTGGAGAGAGCCTGCCGGCACTGCCCTCTGCTCCCTGTCTTACTGAGAGCACGCTGACCTGACTGATTACTTCATATCAAGCCCTCATTCTTGGAATGTTCTGTAGGGTAACCGTGTTTGTAATCCCAGTAGCACAGTGCAGCACAAGTTTATTTCCTAGTCCATGATTTTGCTGGAGACCAAGATAGGGTCGTTATTTCAAGGACAACATGTTTGCTGATTTAGGTGGCAACGGCTTCCGCTAAGATGCTATCACCTCTGAACAAGGACACATTTATCCCAACATCAGAGCTGCCCGTCACGAACGGAGTGTAAAGATAGCCTTCACTGATGGGCATCTGTAACCTTTGGTCTCTTTCACATCGCACTGGTTAAAAGCTCTAAGAACTATAGCTCCTAACCTCAGGAGGTTAGAGTTCCAATTAACAGTCTTCTGTTACCAGTACATTTAAAAGCCTCTCATTTTGATGCCTCATTTTCCTCCCTGTGACTTCTCTAAAGAGAAAAATAAAAGGAAATGCTTTGACCCACAAATACTTATTGATTCTGGGGACATGATGTTATACAGTAGTTTCACTCCTACTGAGTATGAAAGTAAGGGATTTTAGACCCTGCCCAGGCTAAGTCTCTTATTTGCTGCTTTGTATTTCTAGATGACTAAGAATGGCACAGTGGAATCGGAAGAAGCTAGCACCCTTACAGTGGACGACATTTCTGATGATGATATTGATTTAGACAACACAGAGGTAGACGAGTACTTCTTTCTACAACCCCTGCCAACCAAAAAACGGAGAGCGCTGCTGCGGGCGTCCGGAGTGAAAAAAATTGATGTGGAAGAAAAGCACGAGCTGCGAGCCATCCGCCTATCGCGAGAGGACTGTGGCTGTGACTGCCGCGTGTTCTGTGATCCAGAAACGTGTACCTGCAGCCTGGCAGGCATTAAGTGTCAGGTAAGGATGGGGATTTCAGGGACTCCAAAGACAAGACATTATATGCCACACCCTAACGAGGCAGTCGTGCTACATATAGTGAAGTTTCCCACACGTGGAAGGAAACTTTGGGGCCAGGCAAGACACATGATTCAAGAAGAGAGAACTACTAAGTCGAGGACATTCATGGGTGTACATAATATGCTTATACATATAAGATATAATGTGAAAGGCAACCCAAGCTGCAGCTGAGTCCATGGAAATTATTTCCCCTTGGATTCGTTTGTTATACTAGCTTATTTTGGCTTTTTATAAACATTCAGGGAGATCATGACAACTCTAACATTTGAGTTTGTATTTTCTGATCCATCCATGGGTCATAAAATGATGCTTGGTTAGAGATGGTATAGCCCAGTGGAAAAGTTACTAGACTGGGACTAAAGAAAACTGAGTTCTACTCCTGGCTCTGCTTTTTCCAGCTATGTAAAACTGGTAAGTCAGGTAAACTTTCTGGGCTCAGTTTCCACATCTCTAAAACAAATGGGCTGGACTAAATCAGAGGTTGGCAAACTATTACTCACAGGCCAAATCTGGCCTGTCAGCTGTTTTTGTAAATAAAGTTTTATTGAGGCGCAGCCACGTTTTTGTTTGTTTGTTTGTTTACATGTTGTCCAGGACTGCTTTCATTCTTCTCCAGCAGAGTTTAGTTGCCGCAGAGACTATAAGGCCCACAAAGCCTAAAATATTTACTCTTTGGCCTTTTACAAAAAAAGGTTTACCAACCCCTGGACTAGACGATTCTCAGGTCTCCATCCATCTATAATGTCACTGGTACTCCATGATTAGTTGGGTGGTGTTATTTTATGGGAAAACTTGTCTCTGTCAATAAGGAGAGCCCCTCGGGCAGGCCAAAGGAAAAGACAGTTCTCATCAGCTGAACAGTTGCTTGAGGTGGATTCACAGAAAAGGATTCAGGAGGAGGAAAACTGCTACAGATTCTGGCTCTGACATCTGCTACTACTTTTATTGGGACCAGGATGACTGTGCTACAATCTGTTTCTTCTCTGTAGCACAGGAAATTCCCCCCACTTCGATAAGGTGACAAGCAGGGCAAGTTCTTGCTGGTTGCCTGGGCTCTGGTCTGCATACAGGTTAAGTGGCGGAGTCTGAAACCATTTGCAAATATCTTAGGAGTATGCTTGGATTGCCCAGAATTCCACTTCTCACCTGAGTCAAGCGCTCAGTCCACTGACTCTTGCTGAACCCAATGACTCTATCTACAGTCCAATCACTCAAATAATTTTGAGATATTGTGTAAATGAACATCCCTTCCCTTGAAAAGCTTGTAGTCTGATGGATGGGAGGTGGGGAGCCAGGACCTAACACATGAGTCCACCAGTCAGTCATGAGCGTGCACATGCAGTACACATACATCATGTACCAAGGATCCACAAGAATGAGAAGGTAAACCCATGAAAGTGAATTATCAGGCTGCATGATACTAAGTGGTGTCAATCTGGACTCCTCGGGCAGAGAAGTTCACTTTATAATAAGCAAAGAAAAAGGGGCATGGCTAGTATGGGAAATGTCATATAATTTAAATTAAAAACAGCAGGTGGAGATGAGAGCAGTAAGTATGTTTAAAATTGGGCATGTGAACTCGCATGCAGTGGAAGGAAAGGGAGCGTGGGGAAAGGACAGAAACATTGAAAAAATCGGAGCAAAATTAGTGGAATAGAGAGAAGGGAAAAAAGGGAGAATGGAGTAAGAAGTCAAGAAAGCACAGGAGGGGTCAATGAACTAAAAACATACGCTTATAACCATAACTCACTTTTATTTTGAATACAGGTTTTAAAACTAGGTGAACTCTTAGATTTTAAGCCTTTACTTCCCCTTTTCATTACTGTTTTCAGTTTGATGGTCATTTGTTCTGGCGTGAGTGGAATTAAGTAATGCCAGACTCAAAGGGGTTGCGGAAAGATACTGGATTTTCATTTGGTTTGTAGGAGTTCTGTGGGGCTAACCTGTGTTCTTCCTTCCAAGGTGGATCGAATGTCTTTCCCATGTGGCTGCACTAAAGAAGGATGTAGTAACACAGCAGGTAGAATTGAATTTAATCCTATCCGTGTCCGGACTCACTTTTTGCACACAATAATGAAACTGGAACTGGAGAAAAACCGAGAGCAGCAAATCCCCGCACTGAACGGCTGCCACAGTGAGATAAGCGCTCACAGTAGTTCCATGGGCCCTGTCGCTCACTCTGTAGAATATTCTATCGCAGACAATTTTGAGATTGAAACTGAACCGCAGGCTGCTGTGCTGCACCTGCAGTCCGCTGAGGAATTAGATTGCCAAGGGGAGGAGGAGGAGGAGGAGGAGGATGGGAGCAGCTTCTGCAGTGGAGTCACTGATTCTAGCACGCAAAGCTTGGCACCTAGTGAGTCAGATGAGGAGGAGGAAGAGGAAGAAGAAGAGGAGGAGGAGGAAGAGGATGACGATGATGAGAAAGGGGACAGCTTCGTGGAAGGTTTGGGTACCCATGCTGAAGTTGTCCCTCTTCCTTCCGTCCTTTGTTATTCTGATGGCACCGCCGTTCATGAAAGCCACACGAAAAATGCTCCTTTTTATGCCAACTCTTCAACTCTGTATTACCAAATAGATAGCCACATTCCAGGAACTCCTAACCAGATCTCTGAGAACTACTCTGAAAGAGATACTGTCAAAAATGGTACCCTCTCGCTGGTGCCTTACACCATGACCCCGGAGCAGTTTGTTGACTATGCCCGACAAGCAGAAGAAGCCTACGGCACCTCCCACTACCCAGCTGCCAACCCCTCGGTCATCGTTTGCTGCTCCTCTTCAGAAAATGACAGCGGTGTGCCCTGCAATAGCTTATATCCCGAACATAGGTCCAATCATCCTCAAGTCGAATTTCACTCATACTTGAAAGGTCCCTCCCAGGAAGGGTTTGTCTCTACATTGAATGGTGACAGTCACATTTCAGAGCATCCTGCTGAAAATTCTGTGAGCCTTGCAGAAAAGAGCAGATTGCACGAAGAGTGCATCAAATCACCCGTGGTTGAGACCGTCCCTGTTTAGTAGCTTAAGTTATTCTAGGACCAAGTCTTCTCCTATTTAAAGCACTGTATTTAATTGGATTTCCTGGGCTCATGGTTGTTTAAACTAAGGACCGAGAAAACTTGGACTGTGGTGAATCTTCCAGACTGTATTTTGTTTTCTCCTTTCTAGCTATGTGACTGTGGCATTGTACAAATACAGTCTCTATGAGGATTTTAAAAGATTTCAGACTGTTTTGATAGAAAATGCTAATTTTAAAAAAGCATATCTCACAGTTGCCTACCTGTCAAACTGTGTGAAACCTGCCAAGCTGTGTAGATCAGAGCTCCAAGTTTTGGATTATCGGGCCTGTGCAAGATTGTTAACTAAGACTGGGAAATAATTAAGATTTAGAGTCCTAATTTTCGATATATCTGAAGATGATGGTGACTTTTTAATGTAAAAGTAATTATTGTAAGAAAAAGATTGAATTGTTTCAGGTGTATTTTATTTATGGTAGTTAGAAGTCATGTTTTGATGAAAATGAACAGCAGCATGTTCTTTTAAGCTGAAGATGCATAGTTAGTACCACCGAGCATGCCCACATGGATTGCATCTGGAATCCATTCACGTTTTTATGATCATGACTGATCAGATTTGCAAATACTTTCTTAAGGGTGAAATAGGCCTATTTTTGCTATTTTGGACAAATAAATGAGTCTATATGTGCAGGTCCTTACACAGTTTTCTCTAAAGTTAAGAGTTAGGACAATCCTCTGGCGAGGGTCTAGTTCATTGCCCTCCCTCAGCTGACTCCAGAGATGGAGGTAGAAGGAATTGCCTTTCTTTTTTAGACAGCATCATCTTGGTTCTTAGCTTGGACAGCACCTTTAAACTCTACTCCCCTACATCAAAATGCACTTTAGTGCCCCTTCATGGTACCTTGTGAGGGGTGGGGACTGAGAACTCTTTGAGATGAAAAATTAAAAACAATTTTTTTAATCTGTAACTATATAAGGTTCATATAATTAATATAGAGGAATCATCCAATGATACTTTATGAAGGAAAAATGACCTATTTTCCTTCGCCACTCTGACGACCTAACTCAGTAAAAGCAGAGGAGGCTGAGGAAACGTGGAAGAAACACATCCTCGGCGACCAGCCTTTTCTACAGCGTGATCAATCCATCTCTACGAAGTGAGTGTATAATGAGATTCCCATTTAGTGACCAGCTGATTGAAGGGAGGCCTCTACCCAAATACTCTGCTAGGCCTTACTTTTCTGAAGCATTTTGATTTCCCTTGCCTGGGACAATTAGCAGAACAGTCCAGAATGCATTGAATATTTTCTAATTACCTCACGTTCTCTTATTAAAGGGGACAGATAGAAATAAAACATGCACTCCCCACCTTTAGATTCTCTGCACTTGGTTCGTCGGAGGACTTCTAAGATCCCGTTTTCCTGTAAATTAATTTAGGTAACTAAATGGTGTGTTCTACCTTTTTTTTTAATGCAATATGACTATGCTAAATCTGTTTCACATTTTTGACCTTCTACTGTTATATCATTTCATGTCTTATGCCTCTTTGAAACGTGGACATGCCTTGCTATTCAGTGACTGCATCGCGACTTATTTTTTATGTCTTTTAGCCTTGGATGTTTAGAAATATGGATATAAATATATTGTAGATCTCAGTTCCTTAAAAGAATACTATTTTATTTAATTGTACTTAAAAGCTTTGATCTAGAGAAAGTCCTCCAATGGAAAAGTTTCTACTAAAACTTGATTTGGGGAAAACATGTTTACTTGACAGCTCTTCCACTGTGCAGTTGGTTCCTAGGAGCCCTTTCTCTGTCCTACCACTGGGCCAAATTTATAACCATTAATATTAACATTAAAGGAGCTTTGGGTTTGTCCTTATGGAGGTGGTAGTAATGGGGGCAAGGATGTTCCCTTTGAATGATAAGCCCTTTGGACTAACCAGATTGGGATTTTGCTCAAATCTCAATAGTATATCCCATGTTGTCTACAAAGCTACAGTTTTTAGTGCTTGATCTCCAAATTTCTTTCCCCTACCAATATAATCTAAAGAGCACAGGCCCAAAGAGAAAATGACAAGAGGCTATTGTTCCTTCATTCAAGCACGTGAAAGAATCGTGTGCGCCATATTTGCTAGACCATTACAAGCCCTTGAAGTATTTACATGTGAAGCACTCAGCTTATTCTTGAAACACAGAGTGTGGCAGAGTGGGGAAGAGATGACTCTGGCTGGGGTAGAGTTGAAGGGCAGAATGTCAGTCCAGTTTCTGAAAGGATAGATATTTAATTTAGTTCAGCTTTATTTTCACAAGAAGGTTGACACCTATTTGTTTACGTTTGGCTGGGTATCTGTTTTGTAGCTTCATTTCCAAAGGGATGCTTAACCTACAAACAGGCAAACAAAAAACCAGAGCTTTTTCCCCTTTCTGTCCAATTGGGGTTGAAAGTCACTGCTACACAGAAGGACTAAACTTCCAACCGTGACAGCTTCCATTCCAAATTTTCCTGTGCGTAACCTAACCCCTAAACATCTCCTACAATCTACATACACAGATTACCTATGAAAACACCCCTACTTCCCCCACCCCAACACACACACACACAAAATAGATGTATACCACACACTGGAGAATGACAGATTTTAGGCAATGGCCAATGAGTACTGAATTTTTCCCACCATAGAATCTGGTTGGGTTTTATGATCTAAAAACGTGGTCTAGAAAAGAGGATAATTTTTATAGAAATAGTTTGAAAATATTGGGTCAAAGTTGCAAATAATACTAGTGATGGAGTCATTTTCATTGTTACTTCCTTTCCCAGAAAAGCTGAGAGAACACAGTGTTCTATCTGACTTTTTTTTTTTTCCATTAATAGCCCTTTATTCAACAAAAACTGCCCACATGCCAGGAAAGCGCTACAGTTTTTCTAAGCTTTTTAAAATGGGGATCAAGCTAGATGCAGCTAGTTGGGGTATTTAAGATCTTTATGCCAAGACACAATAACCTGACCTGCAGCTGTTCTATTGCCCCCATAGTACATCTAACCAAATTATAGTCTTTTTTTGACACAGCTTTTCAGTCATTCACTGTCAATGGCAAAGCTTCTTGCCTTGGTGCCTGTTGTTTTAGCACCAGCCCTATACCTTTTATTGGGGCTTAATTCCCAGTTATAATCCAGGCCAAATTGATTTGCAAGTCAAGTGGCTGAAGCAGCTTGCATTTCCTTTGTCATTCTAGGTTTCTTTTGAGAGAAGGAAGTCAATGAAATACATTTACTTAAGTTTTTTCTCTGTCTCTTGATCATTGATTATTAAGGCACAAGTAACTTAAAGTCTGTTTGTCTCATGTCTTTTGGTTAATTGAATGGTATAGTTACTTTTTGAAAGCCAATCTTTTCTTTGTGATGAAACTATATTTTTCCCAGTGTGCCAGACACATATAAAATGTGAAATTAATATTTGAGTGATAAAATATTCACAATCATATGTGGCCCAGCAATACCCCCCCCAGAAGAAAAAACTATGAGTTGCAGAAACACTGGACACAAATTAATAAAGAAGCAAAGAGATTATAAGTGATTATGTTCTTTAAAATTTTACATTCTAACAGATGACTTCTAGATTCTGATTTGGTTATCATTCAACAGGAAAATATATGATGATTTATTTCCTATAAATTGATATATCACTGGTTTTTTGATTAAACTTCTGATATTGTTGTACAAGTTTATAACCCTTTTGATATTTAGAATTTATTAAGTATCCATACTTTCAACAAATATTTATTGAACACCTACTGTGTTAGAGGAAAAAAGAGTTCGTGGTAAAAAGAGTGGGGGAAACACTAGAAATTCTAAGGGATTATGATGATGATGAAGAGTGGCATGAAATAATCAATCAAGCCTCATCATAATCCTTTTAATTTGTGATTTTATAAATTGGTATTAGAAAAATGATGTCAATTCTTGTCTAATTATATGCAAACTGCAACTAAAAGGATATTCTTTTTCCAAAATTAATGGAACTCACTGGATCATCCTTGCCTCAACCCCTATCTGAAATTTGTGAATTAAATCTAGACTCAGCTAGAACTGGATTGAATGAAAGAGAGATATTCAGCTAATTGCTTTTCAGTGTTATATTTTTATAAGTGATGCTAAACTTACACCAGCAAACTCCTACCAGACAGTTTCAAAGGCAGGTTGACTCATGCATAGCCCAGGAAACCTTTGAAACAACAGTGTGGAACACAATAACTCTTACTTCTATTTATAAATAGCCTATCAAAATAGCAAAACCCTAGTTCCAAGTTCCAAAGGCATTACCTGGCAACCTGTAGAAAACAGAGAGGTCGTTTGGCCCCCTCACTCTTAGCTGGAGTTACAAACCATTAGCAGGTGGAAAGCTGACATCCTCAGAAGTCAACCAGAGACTGCCTTTTAAAAAGATGCCATAAAGCCTTCCATTTCTCCAAATATGACTTAATCTTTCTCTTTAAAATGGCATCTGCTCCTATTCTCTCTCAGATTTGAGAGTGTCATTATTGAAGTCAGTGTATAAAATACCAACCTTAAATGGGAAGTACCTTCATGCTTTCAAACTCAAGACTTGACTGTAATTTGAAACTGGAACTATCTGTGTATCCTTACCACAACCAACACCAAAAGTTTAAAGCCTTAATCACTCTTAGCTGTAACACAAATTTGTGACTACAGATTACTGTATTCTTTCTGAGATCTGCTAACTTGTGCTCAAGTAACTTAAATATTTAAGCCAAATGCCACAGCTTTGCACAAATAGGACAGCTTGTCAGATGTTTTCTGTAGCATTAAAGAATTTAACTGACTTAATTTAACTGAACATCAGCAATTTGAAAATTTACTAGAATTATGGAAGTGTCACGTGGAGTGAGGATGAAATATAAGCTTAATAATTGGTGGTCTCTCCTAGGAACCATAAAGTTTCAGCAGAGCTGAAAAGCTGGAACTTTATTATACTAGAAAAACTAGACTCACAAATGCAAGCCGGAAACCTAGAAAGGGCAGTTACAGTGGGGACAACCCAGTTGGTGCTCACATCTGCCTACCGTCCACATCAATTATATCTTACTATCTACAGATCATTTGAGGCTTTAAAAAAATAAAAACAGAGCTACAACATGCTAAAGAAACTATTTTTAAGATTTAAACACATTTTAGATTAAAATGAGTGATAGACTGTTGTCAAAAGTAATGAACATGGAAATAAAAAATCTCTTTACTAATTTACCTGCTGTATATTCAATGTGACTCTATAAAACAATCACTTCTAAGTTTTACTTCAACTCCTCTCATAGCTTTCAAGCTACTCCATGAGACCCCCCCTTCCTAACCAATGCAGATGTTTCATTTTTTTCTTTCTTATCAGAAATTCAAACTCAAAAGCTTGATATGACCTGGGTTTTAGCTGGTGAGCAGTCCTGGGGTTAGTCTAACTTTGTGCTGTCTGTATAGTAAATGTGATACCTTAGGTTTTGTATCCTGACAGTGGTGATTCAGACAGAACAATGGGAAGCAGTGTATACAACCAGATTCAAAGCCTAAATCGGTTCATTTTCTATATGCAGTTTTTGTAATCTAATTAATTGACATGTAGCCTGGAATTGTAGTAAATACAGGTACTTGTTACATTCATGGAAAATGAAGTAATTTCAAAGATTTAAGTCACGTTGTTGACTACTTTCTTTCACTTGTGGTAAATATATCGCTATACAGGGTAATTGCTTTTTATTTGACACTTTATACTTGCTTATAATTCAAGAAAAGCCAACTCGTGTGTGTCATTTTATTTCAGCTCATAAAAGTGTCTGGCAGAACTAAAGTTTCAAAGGAATATGATAGGATTTTTTTTGGACAATGTTTGTATTCAACATGCTAATGATGTCATTCCTTCCTTGGCATGACTCATTACCATGGTGATAGTCAAGACAGTTCAGTAACTCTGGTTTTAGTGACATGTGTGAGGCGATTTAAATATTTTTAAGATAATGTATACCGATTAGAAGGGTTTAAGAGAAGGCAAATTTATGGTAGAAATTAGCCTGTCCTTTGTCTAAGCTAATTTATGTGACCTGTTTGGATGGTTTCAGTTGTCATTTTGGAATAGCTTCTTTGTTGGGTAACCCTCTCTTTTCTCTTTTGGCTTTCTCTCAATATTTTTATCTGGCTTATGAGTATCTTAAAAGTTATTTATTAATGAGTATTTGCAAGGAAATTGAGTTAGAAAATATCTCTTTAAAAATTATCTAGCTGTTTCTATCACCAGAGATCTTCATCCAGTCCTACTGCCATGCTAGGTATGACCAGAAACCCTCTTGTCAGAGGATGTGGCCTCCTAATGTGGTTTTGCGGTTGTCTCTACATAGGGATCTGATAAAAAGTGAGATTGAAATTTCTAACGCTGTAGCATAATTTATCCAATTTTGTTTTGTTCCTGCTTTTTATGTTGCCCACCAAGCTTTTCTCCTTAGCCATAAGTAAAGCCACCCATGTTCAAAACAAAGTCAAAGATCTAGGTAACATTTTGAAATTTTACTTAAATATGAAAGAGAAGGGAGAAATGAAATAAAATGCAAATCTGAATTCTCCTAAAGAGGAAAAACCTAAATATCTAGGAAATAAATTGCCAGAGATTAGGGTTTTTTTTTTGTTTTTTCTTTAATTCAGTGTTGATCCTTGGATGGTTTAATGATACCCAAATGATAGCTGAACTTGATATTTTAAATTTATTAGTAGGCAAAGTCATTTTGTTTGTACCATAAGCAAATAGAATTCACTGCCAAAGGTTATTGTATGAATCTTGATTCATTAGGTACTAGTCATGCCAAATGGGTGTCTCAGAATAGTTTAATCTTTTCAAAGATACAATGGCCAACTGTGTGTGAATAATGGAAAGTTTGAGATTCTTCTGTATTCTTCAAATTTTATAGTCCTGAGACTATAAGAGATCTCCAGAGGTCATCTGGCTCATCTATCTACCTCTAGGGAGGACTGTCACTCAGGCATGCCCAACAGGATAGATACCCATCTATTCTTAACATCTCTAGGGAAGGCGGTTTCCTTGGCAACACACTCCAGTTCTCTTAGGTTTTTCTCACAATAAGAAAATGTCTTGGCCAGTCTTTGTGAGCTAAGCACCTGGCAACAGTTGCGGTGATTTAGGCCATTGTGCTGGGGACTCAAAGAAAGTTGGGTTTCCCCGACCTTTGATGATTATTGCATTTGATGATTCCATAAGAAATCAGATTTTTAAAAATAAAGACGTGGGTATTGAGACAATGCTCAATAACATGACCTATTCTCGACAAATGTGGCTATAGTTGTTTTTCGTTTTTGTATTTTTGTTTTACCCTCGCTGTGACGTCAAGAGGTAATGTCAGGAAAAGTGACTGTTTCAGAACCCCGGTGGCAAACATCAGAACTAGGATCAAGAGACTCAACTTTTAAGCTGCTCAATTTTCTGAGAAGTTACAATGACAAAAGTGAGCATTTTCTACCTTCTTGCTTCTAAATAAGTACCTTCTTGTTAACCTTTCTTTACCCTAAAATGAAAAATGAGAATCTCAAGTTTTTCCACTCCTTCTGGGGAAGATGTGACTAGTTGTGGAGAGTCTGATGTGGAATAAAATGACTCCAGAGAATTACTCAGCCACCATTTGATCCCAGCCTTTGTCCCCGTGGTATTTAAACAATGGCTGCTTGCCTTCTCAGGGATCAGCAAAATGATTTAAAAATTTGTCATCTTGACAAGGCCTGAAAATGAGGGGGGGAGTCCAGGAGGGTGGTGATTTTTTTCTGATTACATCACTTGATCCAAGCCCCCTCTGCAGCTTCCAGAGCATATTCTGTTTGCTCAGAGTTGCTTCCAACTCCGAGTCAGACCTAACCAGAAGATGGGGAGCACCCCCGAAGTCAGTTTCCTTTCTCCATGGGATTTTTTTCCATCTCAGTACAGCTGCTTATCTCCCCAATTCGGATGCTCTTGTGAAATGACAGCCACATCAATGTGGTTGCTCCCCACAAATAACACTAGGGGAAATAACCCTTTTTTGCTTAAAAAAAAAAAAATTAAAAAGCTATAGAATGCTTATGTAAAGAATGTTGAATCATTTGGCCCATGTTTTAATTGACTCTAGGCACCTCTATGGAAATAAGTCTGAGGCGTAGTTTGTGAAACATGTTTCAAAAGTGTTTGATGTAAAATAAACACTAGACATTTACAGTACAGAAATAGTTTAAAAAAAATTAAAAACCTGTAGATTACAACTCTGTTCCTAAAAACCTCAGCCTTTATTGTGTCTTAGTAAAGTTGATCTGCTTTCATTTAGTTTATTGCATTTCTGGTGTAATAGCCTCTTAAGATAGAACTATTAATACATATGTACTGGTTAATGCCTGTTAATGCAGAAAACGGCACTTTGTTATTTCAATGTGTTTCCCTCAATGTCACAGGGTATATCAATTTGATAGGAAAAGGTCATTTGACATTAGTCAAAAATGCATTTTCCCCATTTAAAATATTTATGTATAATTGGTTGCATAGACAAATGTCACCTTTTGCAGTATCTTTGTCTTGATCATGGACATCAGTTGTTTCTCCACTTTCCAGCTGCCATAGAAATTTGGTACATTTGCAAATTTTGGTGAAATCTAGTGAAATGACTGTAATGGTAGATCAAACGATCCAAAGCACTTGGGTGTTATCCTTCAGTCTATTTTGAAATGTTCGGACATTGGGAATGGTCTTTACACAAGGGAAGTCTATTGAGAGTACTTGCTTTTTTGGTTTTGTTTTTCATTTGTTTTTTGTTGGCAAAAAAAAGTAATTTAAAACTCAGTGAGATAAACTCACTGTAACATTTTTTTTTCACATTGTGACTGGTTTTATCTTTTAGATGATTTCTGTTCTTACTTTTACTCAATTTCTATAATATTTCAATAGATATGTTATTACTGTTATGTTCAATCTAATCACTTAGAAAGGTTGAAAGGGAAGAAAATCAAACTACAGTTCATACACACAATCACTTTACACTAAGATGTCATGTTGTATGTCACACAATTTCTAGATTGATTTCTCTTGTGTATAAGTTATAACATCAAAGATGCCAAAGGGTATATAAAATAAGCTACAATAATATTCAACAGAACTTAACCTGGACCTTATGTTGTAATAATTTATTCATATTAGCTGTAGTCTTCTGTATTTATATTTTCAGTATTTATTATGAATGACATGGAAATTCGTGTATTTATTGTGGCTTTTTATTGCAGTGTATATATATATATATATATTACAAATAAGTATTTTTAAGTCTTATCCTTTTTTCTTTTATTAGTGGCACTTGTATTATGCTGTACTTTTTATTATATATTGTACAATATCTTGTTCATTTGTTTGCAGCAGAGTAAAACCAGTTTCCAAGTTGTATCTGCTGTTGCATTTTTGTTGCATTTTGTGTAAATCCTTTGTTCTCACATCCTGAGCTGTCACAACACAAGGCAAAAATACCTCCTTCCCTCTGTGCAACAGATACATTCCTGAAAAGTTGTGTGTGAACCCGGCTCCTGTGAAATGACTCATGACATTATCACCTCCAAGATGTGCTGACTTCATTATGATTGCTCTCTAAGCGGAGATGCTTAATAACAGTTTTCATCTTCAACTACTCAACCCCTTCATCAATTAATGATGTGTAAACAAACATGAAGGCCAGAGAGGAACTCCTTATCCAAATGACATTTGGGAGGATATTTTTACAAACACAAATCCAACCTCTTGTAAGTAGTATATTGTAATTCACCTGTTTAGTAGTATTTGTTTTTCTTTGCTTAAAGCAGAATCTGTGTGATTTGGTGTTTAGAATACATGTGTACACATAGGTACATATATATGCCTAGCTATTTAATGATGCTGACTTAAGGTAAGCAAACTTACTTTTATTGACAATAGAATAAAGAAAAAAGTAAACGGATCCTTCCTCATCTCCCATCACACACAAACAATTTGTTTTCTTACATCTAGACACTGGATCTATATTTTTGAAAGTTAAATAGAAATATGTGATTGTATGATCATCCCAAACTCAAATTTGATCGTCTTGCTCACTAAAAAATCTGTGATGTTCCTTCCTCATTACCAACAAGATGAACTCCAAACTCTTCAGAATGCCCCACAAGATCACCTAAGATCTGAGTACAACAAACCTCTCCGGCCTTTTTGCTCATAAAACTCTCTCTGTGCCTCCCATGTCCTCCGTTGCCCACAAGACAGACTGCTTAAACTTCTCCAGACTCCATCTTCCCCTGCCTGTGTTCAGCTTACTCCTTGTGCCCAGGATATACACCCCACAATCCCATTCTGACAGCACAATTCTAATGGCCATCTACTTATTTTTTCAAGAGAGAACTCAGATGTCCCCTCCTTTATGTTGCCTTTCTGATTTTCCTGAAAATTGATTATCTGCTCTTTTATGCCCAATGCAGACATTTATTAGAACCCCTTTGACTCTCACTGTACTCACTTATTTGTTACCTACTCCCTCTACAGGATTCCCTGGGAACAGAAAATGTGTCTTGTTATTCTCCATGTCCTCGGCATCCGGTTTAGTGCCTGGAACATAGTAGATACTTTAAACATGCTTACTGACACATATGCAGTACAAAAACGAGTGGTGCATTCACAGGAGTTCAGATGAGGGAAAGATGGCTGGCTGAAAGGATGGAGAAGGTGTAAGATTCAGGGGGAGGGAGAATTTCAGCTGGTAGGGGGCATTCCATATTCCACATTATGGAACAGCTTGAGGAAAGGCTAAGTCAGAACCCAGTCGCCCCTTCTGTGCAGGGCAGAAGGACGTTGCTAGGAGCAGATGATTTACCTTTGGGAACAAATAAGCAATCAGATGAGAATCAATTCAGATATTTCAAAGCTCTGAAGACCAGTCCAAAGAGTCTGATTTGTATCCCTAGGGAAAGAGGGAATTCCTGAAGGTATTAGAAGAGGATATTCAACCAAATAAGAGTGATGTTTAGTAGTGTGGAATCAGTGTGGTTGCAGTACACAGATGGTTTGGGAAGATGGGAATGCCAGAGTACAAATCTTCCTCATAGCTATTGCAATCACTATTCATTCAAAAAACAATTATTGGGGCAGCCCCAGTGGCCTAGTGGATAAGTTCAGTGTGCTTCACTTCAGCAGCCCGGGTTCTGTTCCCGGGCACGGACCTATACCACTCGTCTGTCAGTTGCCTTGCTGTGGTGGCAGCTCACATACAAAAAGAGGAAGATTGGCAGCTGATGTTAACTCAGGGCAAATCTTTCTCAGCAAAAATAATAATAATAATAATAAAATAATTGTTGAGGACCTACTCTGTTTAGGACACTGTGCTAGAGAATAAGGGAGCAACAGTGAACAAGACAAGCAGGTCCCTTCGGACGAGTGAGCATAAAGGTCTAGGTGATTTTGACAAAGAAAAGGTCAGTTATTTGAAGGTCTACTTGGGTGTGAGAGATTAAGAGTAACAACAAGATTATGAGTTTAAAATACCGTAGGTGGAGTATGGAGAAGAACTTAAGAGACTGGATACACCATTAACAGAAATTAGGATGTTGTAAGGAGGAAGAGAAGTATTCATTTTGGACATTGAATTGATGCTGCAATACTCAATGAACACAACAAGTGGACAGAAGGAAATATGAGCCTAGAGCTTAGATAAAGATGTAAGATTTGGAGTGAACGAGTGTTTCACTGGCCAGGCTGTCCCCACCTGGGTGCTCTGAAGCATAAAGGGCTCCTCTGAGCCTAGTGGGCTGAAAATGACTGGGCCTTTATAGCCACTCCACAGTCAGTCACTGGATGTAGTCCACTGCAGGAAGGGAGGGCTCTGGGGCAAGTTGGTGCTCTGTAGTAGAGGAAACACCTAAAAAGAGTTGAAGGCTGGAGGCTGTTTGCTGATGGCACTCTCAGAAGCTGGGAAAGTCCTTCCTTGAAGGGGAACCCTTGGAGGTGGCACCGCTCTACGTCTTCCACAGTCCATCCCTTAGATCCACTTCTTCATTTAAATTTTAGGGAGCAGGCCCTCCAGGATTCTGGAAAACTTAGAAGAGCTTGGTTAGTAAAATAAGCTACAACCTCTGCCACCGCAGCTGGTCTTAGAACCACAACTGACACTCACCATCTCCCTCTTTCACTATAAATTCTACATTCTCCTCAGCTTCAGCAACCGCTTCTGCTAGTCTCAGTGGCTCACTTTGTGGCATGACCCCACCCAAGAGGCATCTAAGTGGATATTTCTTCTTGCTCCCATTGTCTAATGGTAGACCTATCCCTTCCTGATAATCAAGGTCAATTATCCCTGCAAACATGGTGACTCTTCTCCCTGCCTAAAATGTCCACATAGCAGCAGTAGCTTAAGTTTTATGGGAATACATAGTCCCTGATAAAAGTATGTCCCCTTTGGAAACTAGGACCTTTAACCCGGCAGAGCTTATAGAGTTGTGGGATAGGAAGCACAATTTCCCTCAGTAAGACAAGTTAAATTGGGCCACTCCTGCTTTCACCCCATGGAAGGAACATATGTGTTCTTGGACTCATGTCTTCTTCCTATTGGGGACAAAAACTATATAAAGGTTTTCGATCCAATGTATATCTTGCATCCTGGAGCATGGTACCCCACCCTTCAGAGTATCACCTCTAAACGTGCATTCCAACTGCACCTGTAGCAATCCAGTCAACACTCTGTCAGGCCAGTAGCTTCTGAGTCCGTGACGTGACCAGTGGATCTCACAGTCATGGGCCCACTCGCATACCTCCTTTCCTGTAAGTTAGTTCACCTGCTCTGATATAATGTTATGTGGGATCTCATATGGGTAGATCAAATACACCATAAGTACTGCAGCTAAGAAAGGCAAAATCAGACTTGAAATATATACATACGTATATATATATATATATATATATATATATATACGTATGTATGTATTTATATAAAATTCAAAAAAACACCCAACCTCTGGTCCTTCCAGGATGCAAGAATTTCAGTGTAATCAATCTGCCAGCAAGTGTCTGGTGAGACTCCAGAACAGTGCCATATTGAGGGCTCAGCATTGGTATCTGCTGCTGGTAGCCTGTACATTTGGCAGCAGTGGTAGCTTCATCAACCTTGGTAAATGGAAGGCTATGCTCCGGGCCCAGGCATAGCCTTCGTGTCTCCCTCTGCCACCCAATTCAAGTGCCTATCATGGCAGCACTGGGATAGTCAGTGGCTAAGGCTGGCTCCTGTCAACCAGCCAAGTTATTCTGTCTATATCATTACTACCCAAAATAAATATAATGTGAGCCACAAGGATGAGCTGAATATATATTACATTTTCTAGTAACCACATTAAAAATATTTTTCAAAAATGGATGAAATTACTTTCAATAATATATTTATTTAAACTTATATATAAAATACATTACGTCAACATGTAATCAATATAAAAGTCATCATTAATACCTTACATTTTTTTTTTTTTACTACTTGGTCTTTGAAATCCAGTGTGTATTTTATACTTACAGTACATTTCATTTGTACTAGCCAAATGTGGCTTGCGGATACAGTACTGGACAGCACAGGTCCATACTGTTGTTAGGGCGTCTTCTGTGGTGGATGCTCTCTGGTGTGTGTTAACATGTGATGATGCTAAGGTCTTCACACTGTGTGCCCACTCCCATATGTCTATCCACACGATCCTACCCCAGATCTCCTTTTCCTCAGTCTTCTAATCTCTCTCCTTTCAGGCCCCTGACTAGTCAGCCAGGCCATTCACCTCTGCCCATGAGTCCATATATAATCTAACAGAGCCATGTCTTCCAAACAAAGAGAATGACCAATTGTACTACCAACGCTCTGCCCATTTTAAAGGTTTTCCCTAGTCGCTGTCTTTCAAAGCTATCCCTGAGCGAGGCTGCAGACCAGCTGCCATCCATTTTCGGCTTGCATTGCACTTACCAAAAAAAATTCAAGTTTTTTTCCTCCTGCATTAGCTGATCATAAGGAATCCTCCACATGGAGTGAGGGATGAGTTGAGGGAGAGGTGCTGGTACAATGGTGATGGATGACATGGAAGACAGGGCTAACTTTCACACAACTTCCCTGTGCCTTCCAGTCCTGTTCATACTTGATGCCAGTTTTTCTACTTCTGTCTTACAGCGGATTGCTGCTAGCCCTGTCTTATCCTTTGACTTAGTAGTTTTGTTGGAGCCTAGCTCATGATACATGGTTCCAGAGGCATGGTCACTTGGTATCCCATAGCGAGGCATCCAGTCTCTACAAGGCCTGAGTAATATATTAGGAGTTGTTTTTCAAAAGGCGTATAAATTACTGCTACAAATGACAATGCCTGGATTTCAGGGCCTAAATTGTGGTTCTACAACTGGTGCTTGCCATACCCTCTACACTGCATTTATTGCCATCACTGGTACCTCTAATGCCATAGTGTCTGCAGGTCATATGGCCCAAGCAGAAGGGTTTTGTGCACTGCAACCAAGACCTGCTACACAGACTGTTTCTGTTCTATGAACCACTCAAAGCCAGCAGTCTTTTGTATTTCCCAGTTTACAGTGAGAGCAGTATTCCTGATGTGGAATATGCTGCATCCAGAACCTGAAGAGGATTATTAGGTATCGTGCTTCCCTCCTCCTGGTGGGAGATGTAATACCCAGTAGTTTATCTTTACTGTGAAGGAGATGTCTTAGAATGCCCCAGACCACAGGACCCCTAAAGATTACACTGATGTGGCAGGCCCTTGAATCTTCAAAGGGTTTATCTCCCACTCTCCAGAGTATGTGTATCTTACCAAGGCCTACAGCATGCTGGCAAGTTATTGCTCATCTGCCCTGATTAGCATAATGTTATAAATGGAGTGGTATTCTGCAGGATGTCTAGAGAGTCGAGATCTCTTTGTACTATATTATGACAGAGTACAAAACTAAATATATATTGTTGCCCATTCATGTGAATGCAAAGAGTTTTGGATCCTCTTTTCTAATTGGAATAGAAAAGAATACATTTGTCAAGTCAATGACCTCATCCATGTACCTGAGGTTGGTTAGCCTTCTCTAGCAAAGGTACTACAACTGACACAGCAGCTGCAATTGAGGCTGCCACTTGGTTGAATTTGCAATAATCTACTCTCATTCTCCAGAATCCGTTTGCATTCTGCAGAGGCTACTCACTGCATTAAAGTGACTTAGATGGGGACATGATGGAGACGACTACCCCTCTATCTTTTAGGTCCTTAAAGGTATTATTAATTTCCACTATCCTTGCTGGAATGCAAACTTGCTTTTTATTTCACCTTGATTGGGGGGAGGAGGCAGGCATAGTTTCAGAGACTTCCTCTTGGCCTTTCCCGCTATCATTGCCTTTATCCCACAAGCCAAAGGTCCAGTGTGGGGACACTATGTATGCCAAATATGCCAATCTCAATTATGTACTTGGAGACAAGGAAGTGACCACTGGGTGGGTCTATAGACCTGGTGGACTTACTGTAAGTCAGACCTTGACCAAGACTCTGTTTGTTACCTGGTTTTGTTGAACAGGGGGCTCGTGGTGAGGTTTCACTTCCCCAGGTCATTGTCAAGTCTAATTCAGTGTCAAACAGTTCTCTAAATGTTTGGGCAATTTCCCTTTCCCTGGTGCACAGTCATACAAGCAAATGGTTGTAGGTCCCTTTTCGGAAGGCCTAGGGGGAATCATTACCACGTATACTTGTATAATGTAGCTATATCCTTCCTCCTAGGGACCTGGCCTCCTCTTGGGTCGCTGAAAACTAACTTAGGTCTGGAAAGTGTGCAATAGATATCATATTTTATTGGGGTGACTACCTTCAGACTCCTGGTCATCCATCCTAACTTCTTGTAATGGCATAAACTGAGAAGTATCCATGTTGGCTGTCCATCTATTTTGTCTCTAGATACACCAGTTTCTATCAACCATTTCCATAACTGTCTGTGGGTCAGGACACCTGGCTACCACTCTGACTCTGCTTATTGCATCCTCCTAGCTCTCAGCAGTTACATGCCGCCACCTGTCCTTTATTGTTTTAGAGTTCTGTCATCCCCATTGGCCTGCCACCTTGGGCCAGGAAATGTCTGTGTTCCATATACCATCGGTGATGGGGTCCGCGTTACTAGTCAAGTGGCAAGTACAGCTCCAAAATTCCATCTTATTAACTGCTTTTTTAGACCATTTCTAGTACCAAATGTTAGACTGGGTTTTCTAGAAGCAGACTTTAAAATGGAGATTGACATGCAGGATATTTACTGGGTATAAACACCTGTGGAAGCAAGGAGGGGGAAGCAATTGAACAGAGGGATAGGTTGAGCTGTGATGCAGGTCTGACAAAGCCTCAGCCCAACTCACAGGGAGCTACAGAGCCAATATGGCCCATTGGAATTGTCCCCTAGTGAGCCAAAAATGTCAGGTCTTTATAGCCCCGCCATGATCAGTCATTGGATGTGGGTACCGCTTTTGAGCAGGGCATCTCTCTGCAGCCGAGGCCATCCCTGAAAGAGAGATAACGAGTCATCCCTGACATGAATTGGGTGGTACATTTCCATGTCCATCACATCAAAAGAAGAAGTAAAGACATGTAACAGCTATGAAATACATGTAAAGTCTTGAACTTAGGTTTAAAAAATGGACACATAAATTTACCAGGACAAGGTTTGTCCTTCCTGATAGATTCCACATGGAGTGCTGAGTTCAATTCTGGTTACTGCAGTTTACAAGGAATATCCACTTCCTGGAATGTGTTCAGAGGGGAATCATCAGGACTGTAAAGGGGCTATGAACGACAACAAAAGATGGCTAGTTAAAAGAACTGATGTTTACACTAAATAGAAGTTTTCTTCACATACCTAAAGAGGCTTGAAATTATTCTCTGTGGCATCAATAGCTAAAAGTCTAGGAAAGCAGAAGGTGTCATAATACAGGGAAGATAATTTTAATAATTAAAACCAAGTGAAAAAGCAATGCAGGGGCCGGCCCGGTGACTTAGCGGTTAAGCGCGCGCGCTCCGCTACTGGCGGCCCGGGTTCGGATCCCGGGGGGGTCACCGATGCACCGCTTCTCCGGCCATGCTGAGGCCACGTCCCACATACAGCAACTAGAAGGATGTGCAGCTATGCCATACAACTATCTACTGGGGCTTTGGGGGGAAAAAAGGAGGAGGATTGGCAATAGATATTAGCTCAGAGCCCGTCTTCCTCAGCAAAAAAGAGGAGGATTAGCACGATGTTAGTTCAGGGCTGATCTTCCTCACAAAAAAAAAAAAAAAGCAATGCAGGTATAAGTTAGCCAGATGAAGGAGAGAGGAGGCATTTCTGATCAAAGCAGAGATCTCAGACAACTGCATAAAGTTCAGATTCACCAAATATAAGACCAGAGAGAGTGGCAGAAAGGGAGAACGAACACTTAGTCAATGCCAGATCATCAAGGTCCTTGTATGTCATACTTAGGACTTTGGCTATCAAGCAGTGGTGACCCGCTTGGAGTTTTAAAATGATAAGTTTGACAGCAGGTAGACTGAATTAGGGGAAGTGTACAAGATAGGAAGCAGAGAGACCAATTAAGAGTAGTCATGATCAATGGAACCACGTCTGCCTTGCTCATCATTGTATTTGCAGTACCTGACATTGTGTCTGTACATAGAAGAGCCTCAATAAATATCTATCAAATGAATGAATGCTCAAGCGAAGTACCAATGGTTGCCTGAACTAAGACAATGGCTGTGGGAACATAGAGGAGTGAAATGTTCAAAAAGATATGTAAAAGGCTAAATGAAGATGAAGGGAGCGGAGGGAGTCAAGGATAATAGGTAGATTTCTTGATTTGCACCTAGTGGTACAGTTGTGCTAGACTGGAAACACTAAAGGAGGGGTGATGGGTGGGCAAGGGAAGGAAAGAAAGACTGAATTCCAAGGTTCACCTAATAATCTATGATTAGGAGCTACCTTTGTTGAAATTTCTCAACAAAGTCTCTGCTAATGTGCTTTCTCACAGATGTTTTTATGCACAAGTTCCCTATGATTACCGCCACCCTGACAGTTCGGAACAGCCTCTGCTTCTTTGTCAAGTTTTCACTGGTGAAGCGAAGCAGCAAGCCAATTACTGAGATCATTCAGATGAAAATGTTACTTTTGCCTGAATTAGCCAGAGAATTGAAGCATAAATGGACCTTTTCACTTGACTGATTGAGATAATTGCCTCACTTTTCTAGGGGAGACCTATAGCTGAGAGGCTGTGTTTGGTCACCAAAACATGTTTGTAATATGCATTATTGACTTTTCTTGAAACAGCTATCCTTGGCTAGGTGCCACACTCAAACGCTTGCCCTCATCTCTTGGGGTATCTGAAACAATGCAAAGAAATACCATATCTGGGAAAACTCAATGCTTGAATTCTTTCATTTTGGGCCAGCCTGAAAACATATCCATTTAGGCCTCCAGAAGAGGTAAAATGGCATCTTGGGGAGTCTGAGAGGAGGCGGCAGGGCAGGAGGTGGGCTCAGTGGGTAAGATGCAAGAAGTGAGAATTAGCTCCAGGTGCATGGGAACAATGGCTTTTCCTTAAAGAAGTGGGTAGATGGACTTGAAAGCAACATGTAATTTACATTTATTATTGGAAGCGTGAGAGGAGTTAATAAAGAGACCTGAGTAGGGGCAGACATTGAAGCAGCAGCAGGACTCAGATCAGAGTCTTTGGCCTGGATCCTGTGTAATAGAATCTTTTTCTAACAGCACGGGACATAGGGAAAGAAGGATTCCAAAGAAACAGCACAGCATCTGAGCTTTCACTATCTGGTGGCCTGCTGCTATGACAGCCTGAGAGCACACAGACAAGGCATGGTCAGTGATGACCTAGAAAATTCACAGAAGAGCAAGATGTACTTTAGAAAAACCCTCACAAACTTTAATTCTATGAGAAAGGTTGTCATGTAAATATATCTGTAATTACTTTGTGATGGCTCCCCTTGCTGGCCAACTGGCAGAACGTCCCAGATCCTCAAGAGAAGTGTGAGGACATACAACTGAGGCATCCACCTTAACATCTACATTCCTGTACTTAAAAAAAAAGTTGCTAAAGTAGATTTTATTTTCTGAATATCAAAGTAAAAGAAGGGAAATCTCAGCCACGGCATTTGTAAAACCCACTAGAATTAGTTTTTTATTTTTATTTATCCTCAGTGGAAGTTTAAAGAGGCCGATGTTACGATTTGTGATTATAAAATAATATGACTGCTTTAAATCTTTCAATTTTTTGAAGTTTTATATCACATCTAATTTCAAAAACTATTTGAGGTGATGGATGAGATACACACACAAACACACACACACCAGGATTGATATATGTAAATGAGCTACATTTTGGGGGAGACTATATGCTCACAATAAGGAGGCTGTGTCATTGTTCAAGGCAATCTTGAATTCCTTTTTTTTTGTTTTATGGTTTGGAATATAGCTTTAATTGTGGCAAATATTAATACTTTAAAATCTATTTGACATCCATAAGTTATTCAAAATCAACTATGTAGAAACCAGGATGAACTAGTAAAGTTAAACCATTGTATCTAAAATAATAAAAATAAAATAGATGTCTTCCAAATTGTTCCCCAGGATTCCCCTCAAAATAATCTTAAAAATGTTAAATAATGTACTAAGTATACATCACTCTCCTTTCCCACAGGCTATGTATGTGGCTATTTATTTAAATATAAGGACTGGAATATTTTATGTTAAAAATGTTTTTAATATCTATACATAGGTGTCATTAAATATTTTTCCTTGCATTTTGTCATCAAGAAGTCTGAGAAGACCAATTCAGTCACTAGTATAAGGTTAATTTTTTGCTTTAATCTAAACCAAGACTAATAAATCTGGCTTCCAAGACAAATCATACCGGCATGGGAAAAAATCACACTAGTAAACTGATCTTTTATTTAAGCTGATTCTGCAATTGACAGGATACTCTTGAAATTAACAGTTTGTATTAAAATTGCTCATTCCCATCAGGTTTTTCACTCTTTTATTGTTTTTATTTTAGTATATCCACTATCTTAGTCAAGAGATTTTCTAAATTACGCTCTGTTTAGAGGTAAACAAGCCTCTAAATCTCAATGGTTTAAAGCCTGGTATCACTTCACGTGCATCTTCAATGGGTGAGATGCTCTGCCCCAGCTTGTCCTCATTCAGGTGTTGAGACCAATGGAGCCTCCACCATCTGAAACATTGCAGGCAGGGGGAGGGAATGGGGCTAATTATGCACTGCTTCTTAAAAGTTTCTAGCTGGAAGTAACATGTATCACTTCCACTACTAGTTGCATTAGCCAAAATAAATTGGATGGACAGAAATAGATTTGCATTTTACTTCCTATTGTCTTAGTTGATTCTTAACAAAGCTACATGAATCTTTCATAGACAAAAAGGGAGTTGAGTAATGATGTCCTACTATGTGCTTGGAAGGAGAACAGAAACATTGATGACAGCTCTAGCAACTACGCGAAATGAGGAACTTTATCTTAACGCAAGGAAAGAGGACGGCGCCTCTTAGCTGTGAATCAAATACAGCAACAGGATACGATGAAATTTATATTTTGATTTTTTAATAACAGAAAGAGGCCTAACATTATATTTGTTGATTAGGTTTAATGTCTGAACTTCTTTCTAAGTCTTACTCTTTACTGCAATAAATTGTGCTTAAATTGAGCTCTCTGGGGATTTCACAGTGATTGATTGATTAGACTGTAGTTAGGGCCACTCAGGATGGATGTGAGGAATGGGGCAATGGCATGCGAGTAGCTGCTTTCAGGGCTCCAACCTCAATCTTGAGCGTTGTCATGGTGACAGCTGCCAGCCGGAACCCACTGGGAGCCCAGGAGGTGCATTGGCTGCCAGACCTTTGTATCAGGCAGTGCACCGTCCTCAGCCTTTCAGATGTCAGCATAATGAACTCTTCAGCCAGGGTGTTGCTGCTTACTGATTAAGGAACAGTTTGTTCTTGCTTGAACTGTCAATAGCCAGATGTCAGTTCAGACAGACAAACTCTGTTTTCTCCTTCTTCCTGTACTCTTCCTCTCAGCTTATTTTCATATCATACCCCACCCTTTTCCCCATTTTATAGTTATATAATTAACAGTCATTTACAAAGCAATTCACAAATTTAGATATAGTGGAACATCCAAAGAAGCAAACAGGTCCTCTAACACAGCAGTGCCCAACAGAACTTTCTGTGATTACGGAAATGTTCCATATTTGTGCTGCTTAATACAGTAGCCACTGGCTACATACGGCTACTTAGCACTTGAAGTGTGGCCGGTACAATCGAGTAACTAAATTTTTAAATTTATCTAATTTTAGTTCACTTTAATTTTAATTTAAACATTCCCATGTCAGTAGGACTACTGTATTGAACAACATGGTTCCAGAATCATATTTAAGCCCAGAGATCTGTGCCACTGACTGCTGGCCAGGGAGGAGCCATCCTCAGTGGCTTCCTCTCATTTGAAGTAGCGTGTTTATTGTTGGCTCTAACACATTATTGTTATTGATGCATAAGGTATGGCTTGCGCTGCACTAATCTCCTCTTGTAAATTTAATTATGCAGCTAAAGAAAGAGGAGGAAAAGGAGGCATGATGATTTGGGCCATTACAGGTAATGATCACCTAGAAGCAAATCTTAAAGGGGAAAGATGTTACTGTTTCTAAATAATATATTAGCCACATTACTGTGATTCTGCAAAAGAACTGGATCCTAACTAGAAGTCATCAGTTCTAGTCCCAGATTTTATGCTAGTTCACTGTATTACTCAGAGAAGACATGCAACAGAAGTTTTTTTGCCTAAAATTCCTCCTCTGTATGCAAAGGGAATAACAGTATTTCCTGTGTGTTTACTAATATGACAGAGGCTTTATTTAAGTCTTATTCATTCCTTTTAACAAATCTATAAATTAGGGATTATTATGAACATTATACAGAGGAGGAAACTGAAGTTTAGGAAGGTTAAGTGGTTACTGTCTCCAAAGCCCAAGTTCTTTCTACTAAATCACTAAATCTAGTTCTTTCTACTAAATCTACTAAATAAAGAATATTTCTAAAATCCCCTCCGACTCTTAATTATCGCTAAAGACGGTGCCATGTATTTAAACGTTTAATGAACTTTGCATATAACCAAAAATAGAATTCTTAGCTGTACTCCATTTTAAAAAACATTATAATGACTGTAACTATTAGAAAATTCCTAATCTGTACCCATGTAAAATGCCCTTATTCAGTGACTTTCAATCCTGGCTTCACATTAGAATTATTTGAAGAGTTTAAAAAAATACTGATGCCAGGGTTCCTTCTCAAACCAATTATATCAGAATCTCTAGGAATGGGGCCCAGGGATAGGTTGTTTTAAGACCCTCAAGTGATTCCAATTGTGCAGGTAGGGCTGCCATACCAGATGTGGAAGTTGCAGAAACCTGACTCTGTTGAGCTACCTACTAGAACTTCATGAACTTGCCTACAGGAGAAAACCCCTTGGCATCTTGGTTGATGTTTAATTTTGTGAACTTGTGGTAGGTAGGCCAAATTGAGGTGAGGAAGCCGCCTCACCCAAACAAGTCTCTCCTCCTGAAGACTGACTAACCACGGTGCAAGAGCAGTTTCTCATTCTGAGCCTTAGGGCTCAAAGCTTTTGCCACACGCAAAACTGGAAGGAAAGTAGTGCAAAAAAATAATTATCTGATGGGAGAAGAAAGGACTTGCCAACATTGTTCTGAGTTCCTTCCCATGTGCATAGAAAGCAGTGCATGTCCACAGTCAGGTTGCAACAGGGTTTAAAATGCTTCCTTGTTGGCAGGTAACGCAGTAGGAAAGTAGTTATTCTAAAGCAGGACTCCCATAAGGAACAAAGGAGTTTAATAACTAGGGTGGTTCATCGACTAGAAAAGCAGGCTTGCCTACATTCTCAGACCTAAACCATCTGCTTTTTGTTTTTCTTTTTTAATCCAAATTCTATTCAGACTCTTCTCTTACAAAAACAGCAATTGTAGACTAAAAATTCAGTAGCCCTCAACACCACTTAACTCACATGCTTTTCTAGAGCTCAAAGTTTATGTTAAAATACTGTTTTACTAATTTCACTCATCCTCAAAAATCTTGAGTGACATGGCTTTTCTCACAGCAGTGATTCTCAAACTTGGAGAAGTTTGTTTAAAATGCATATTCCTGGAACCTGTTCCTAGAGGTTTAGAATGGGACCCATTTGAAATCCGTGTATTTTAAGGATTCTAGTAAATCTGTTATAGGTGATTATGGTAGGCTGAATAATTGTCCCCCAAGATGTCCACATTGTAATCCTCAGAACCTGTGAATAGGTTAGCTTAAATGACAAAAGGTGCTTTGTAAATGTGATTAAGTTAAGGATCTTGAGATGGTAAGATTATCCTAGTTATCCAAGTAGGCCCAATGTAATCACAAGGGCCCTTACAAGAGGGAGGTAAGAGGGTCAAAGTCAAAAAAAGGAGATGTAACAATGGGACCAGCAGTGGGAGTGATGCACTTGGAAAATGCAGGAAGGAGCCACGAGCCAAGGAATATAGATAGCCTCTAGAAGCTGCAAAAGGCAAGGAAATAGCTTCCCAGATTTTCTTCTGAAGCCTCCAGCAGGAACATTGCTCTGCCAACATCTTGATTTTAGACTTCTGACTTCTGGCACTGTAAAATAATAAATTTATGTTGGTTTAAGCCATTAAGTTTGTGGTAATTTGTTACAGCAATAATAGGAAACTAATACAGTGATCCATGAAATACGGCATTAACCCAAATAAAACACTTTCTGTAGAAATCAACTTCAATAATACCTCTCATTATAGAAAAGGATCTCCGAACACGAAGAGTGTAGTAAATTTTCCAAGTTCACTCAGAGACTTAGGGAGAGTCCCAGACAAAAGTGGAATTCTCTTAGTTTGCTTCTCTCTCTTTACCTTGGCATTCAAGGTGTCCTCCTTGATCTAGTCCAACATTTCCTGTGTTATCCTGTTACTCATATGGATAAGCAACTAGTAGACATATTTTATGCCCCTTCAGGGGGGGTTACATGATTTCTGTTTCACTTTCTTGGCACATATACTTCCCTCTTCCTTAAGCCCTTACATTCTTGAATGTTAGGGTTCATTTAAGGTCAAGTCCTGCCTCTTCCTGCGTTATCCAGCATCAGAAGAGCACTGACCTCTGAACTCTTGTGGTGTCAGTACAGCTACTCTTTAGAGATCATGATGCAGAATCCCCAGTCAGTCTATCTATTCCTTAGTGTGATGATCTGATTAGCTCTGGGGCTTGTCCATACTCTGTAAAGTAACACTGAGGCAGGAATGGATGACTAAAGACCTTTAATCCAAACCAAGTGCCTGGATTTTCAAGTTCTACCTCTTTCTGAATTATGTTTAACTCATTTCAACAACTTATTAATAATAAATAATGAGCATGAATTACTGGTTTTGTTGGTGTAGATTGATATCTTCCTTGTTCAACAATTAAAATCTTCTCAGTTACTTGATTTCTAGATGACAACCTCAATATTTATTGAGGAGTGGAGTAATACAGCCTTTTAAAACATATTTTTTATTGAGCTATAATTCACATACTATAAAATTCACCATTTTAAAGTTGTTTTTAGTATATTTACAGAGTTGTGCAACCATCACTACTATCTAGTTCCAGAACATTTTCATTACCCCCAAAAGAAACTCTTTAACCATTAATAGACACTCCCCATCTCCCTTCCTCCCACTCCAGTCCCTGGCAACCACTAATCATTTAAATTAAATCATCCAATAAGTGGTCTTTTGTGGCTGGCTTCTTTTACTAAACAATGTTTTCAAAGTTTAGCCATGTTGTAGAATGTATCAGAATTTCATTTCTTTTTACGGTTGAATAATATTCCATTGTATGGGTATTACACATTTTTTTATCCATTCATTGGTTGATAGATATTTGGGTTGTTTCCACTTTTTAGCTAATATGAATAACATTTCTATGAACATTTATGCACCACTTTTTGTGTGTGTGAGCATATGTTTTCAATTCTATTGGGTATACACCTAGGAGTAGAATTGTTGGATCACACTGTAACCTATGTATAACTTTTGGGTGTACAGCCAAACTGTTTCCCACTGTTTCAGTGACTACACCATTTTACATTCCTGCCAACAGTATATGAGGATTCCAATTTCTCCACAATCTTGCCAACATTTGTTATTTTCCTTTTTTATTTTAATCATAGCCATCATAGTGGGTGTGCAGTGGTATCTGTATAGTGGGTCTATATAGTGTATATCTGTGTAGTGGGTATTGCAGTTTTGATTTGCATTTCCCTAATGGATAATGATGTTAAACATCTTTTCATGTGCTGTATTGACCACTTGTGTATCTTCTTTAAAGAAACATCTATTTGAATCCTTTGCTTGTTTTTTAATTGAGTTATTAGTCTTTTGTATTGTAGAGAACATAGCCTTTTAAATTCATGTAAGAATCCAGAAATTGGGGTACACCTCTCAGGCACTAGCCAGAATCTTTCCCCTTTTCACAGAGTTGTGTATTTCAGGTCATCACTCCCACTATAGCATCCCCTCCCTCACAGTAATCAAACTTAGGACATCAATAGGCAATGGGTGGAGAGACCACCATCCCAGATCTGAAGAAGTTTGGAGGAATGGCTGAATGGCTGCCTCCTTCTTGCCACTTAGATCTCTGAGAGTCCTTGCTTGACCATCCAATCCATGGCACTTAGTTACTTGCTGATTGCATTACTCTGTTACGTTGTTTCAGATTTTTCATGATGCTCACTATCCGATATTTCGTATCTGTTTGTTGATTGTCTCTTCCCTTTGGGAATGTAAATTCTGAGGCCAAGGCCTTGCCTGTTATGATTGTATGACAAATGCTGACACAATGCCTGTCATATAGAAGACTGGAGCCAAGGTTCAATTTCCAGAGGTCTTGCTCCTCAGGAAGATGGATCAAAGGAAGAAAGGAAAGTTCTTACATAGCTAGAGGGATTGCCAAGTCCTCCAGTATCAGATTAGCTAGGTGACTTCTTTATTTTATTCTGTTTTGTGTTTTTAAGAAAATCTGGCAAACTACAAGCATACTCATATTCAATAGTAATTATCAGAAGTAATTGTAGATTCTAGGAACTAATTTAACTCAATAAATGTGGTAAACTAGTTTAAGGTTAATCAGGAAAAAAAATGTTAAATGTCTTTATTCTTCTTGCCATAGTAAATAAAGCATAATGAACATTTCATGCTCAATTCTTATATAGTCTCAAGCTTACCATTTGCATAATAGTCTTATTGCTACCACAGATAGAAAAGACAGGGTCTGAATGTATACTGCTCCACAGAAAACAGCATTTTAGCAGTGCTTATCTGGTAGTCACATATATCTAAATTCAAATCTTAGCTCTGCCACCCACCATCAGGAGAATCATGGCCAAGATGTTGAACTTATCTGAGTCCCTCTCCCACCATTGTGAAAACGGGGATAATAATACAGATCCTATGGAAGTGTTTTGAGGATTAAAAACAATACTATGTCTACCGCCACATTTCCTATAGTGCCACATTTCCTATAATGGGTGATCAATAAACGTTAGCTGCTTTTCCTCCCTTTAAATGTTTGTTTCACCTACAATGTTGTTGTGCGTGGGTGGGAGGGAGAGAAATTAGGTAAAAGATTATCTAAAAAAAGGACATTGGGGAAAACACAATAAGGTTCATCATTTATGTGGATACTAGTTAATGAGGCGGTCTCTCTGCATGAGTGACTTGGGGATTCAGTAGCGTTTGGGAGACCTTCCAGTTTCCTCTTTCCATTGGCATTGTTTCCCAAACTTAGCTAGATCGGGAGCTATATTTGAGAATACAGATTCTGGAATCCGCTCCAGACCTCCAGGTGGGACTCTGGAGATCTGTGTCTTAATAAGATCTTCAAGGATCCTAGTGATTGGCCAACTATAACGAATCGATGCTATATCTTTTATTTCTTTCCCAGAAAGACTGAAAAACCCAAAGTTAAACATTAAAGATAGCCAGAATGCAGTTGGCTTGACTTCTGGGATAGAAATGATACTAAATAATTTAATAGGAACTTTTGTCAGGACTGTGAAAACGGGCTGTTAAAGACCTATTGGATCAAGCGCAGGGAAGGCAAAGATTTGCTGGGAGACACTCAGTCAGATGCTGTTGCATATGGGACTTGAAACTTAAGACTCCCAATTTTCCAGCCAACACCAGGTTTCCTCTTCTATAGCTGTACCCAACTGAGGATGTGCAAAACTGAAAGTTGTTTCTATTCAGACGTAAAAATGCATGATGTGTTTCTTAGTTTATAGTCTTTGTTCCTAAAGTTACCTCTAAATTAGTTGCTTTGAACCACATAAATATCTTTTAGGAGACGTAGTAAATGGTGCAAATGGTTAATACATTTTTAAATTTTTGCAGCTACTAAATGTCTATTTGAAATAACATAGTAGAAGAACAATTCAAATAGACCTATCTTAAGTTCTGGAAATTGAAGGTCATGGAGAAAAGGAAGGAAGAAGGCACAAAGAGGTGAGAAAAGAGGAAACAAAGGGCAAATGTTTCCTCTTCTTTTCTGAATGCAGGGTCTACCATAAGGAAACAGTTTTGAGTCTTTCATTGTCTTTTCCGCACCCCTCTCCTCTGACCTGTAGTGCTCTCATAGCTCTACCAGAGCTAGGCTGGCCCCACCCCAATCAAAGCTCTCCTCTACTGGCACAGACCTATGCACTGCTTATCAAGTCATGCTGTGGCAGACGTCCCATATATAAAGTAGAGGAAGACGGGTATGGATGTTAGCCCAGGGCCAATATTCCTCAGCAAAAGAGGAGGATTGGCAACAGATGTTAGTTCAGGGCTAATCTTCCTCACCAAAAACAAACAAATTAATTAATTAATTAAATTAAATAAGTTACAAAAAAAACTCAATAATACCCAGCTTTCAGTAATACAGAGGTAAAGAGAGATGGACCCAATCCTTTATTTAAATGGTTTGTGTCACAGTGTTTTCATTACACTAAGGAAAAAAGTAGGGTCAAAATAGAGATCTGTAGTTATTTTGTTATTGCTTTGTTTTGTTTTTAGTTTATTGTAGCTGTTTTCTTTTAACATTTTATTTTAACATAATGACTCACAGAAAAGTTTCAAGAGTGGTTCAGAAAATTTCCATATACCTTTCACTCAGTTCCCTCAAATGTTAAATTTTACCATGTTTGCCTTATCTCTCAAATATTTTTCCTCCTGAATCATTTGAACATAAGTTTCAGAAATAATGCCCCTTCACCACTAAATCCTTTAATATTCCACAGTGATTCAGATCCACTCTGCTGGCTGGATGAGTCTTCAAACCCTCTGAAGCACACAGTGGTATAATAGCTCTCTCTCTGGGCTTTCCGATCAACATTAGACTCAAGCTTCTATTGACTGGAACCCTCCTCAGGAATTTGGAGCAGCTTCTGGAAGTTCCCCCCAAAAAAGAGGGCAGTAACTATTGTCTAACCTGTCAGGTCTTTGCTTTCTAATGCCTTTTGACATCCAAAGCTGCTCCCATATTGAAAAAATACAGTTCCCTCCCACCTTAGCCGCTGACCTAATTTAGCGGAACACACCCTATTAAATATTTATTAAACATCAGTTCACGGAAGCACTTTATCAAATGGGTACACATCCGCAATGCCCACTGGGAAAGTTTCCAGTAAATCAAAAAGCACAGTTTTGAATTAGGAGGGTGGCTGATGTTCTGAAACTAAGTGTAACATGAACTTGACTATTTGGAAAAATGGTTCTAAACAATAACAGGAAATATAAAAAGATTGGTTAAAAAGCAGAAACAGAAACGTCATGAATACAGCATAAGAGAAGCTACATTTCGTCTTCTTTTGCGGATACGGAAATAAGCTGCTTTCATTTATTGTTTGTCCTTCACATTTGCAATCGTTTATTTTTTTGAGCACCAAGGGCAGATCCAAGTGTTGTGGAGGCTGAAGTTTTTACAGTTTGGGGGTTTCTTGTCATGAAAATAAAGCATAAAATTATGAACATGGAGTAAAAAGGTACATCTCTATAATGAGAATTTATTTATTTATTTATTTTTTTTGTGAGCAAGTTCAGCCCTGAGCTAACATCCGTGCTAATCCTCCTCTTTTTGCTGAGGAAGACTGGCTCTGAGCTACCATCTATTGCCCATCCTCCTCCTTTTTTTTCTCCCCCCAAAGCCCCAGTAGATAGCTGTATGTCATAGCTGCACATCCTTCTAGTTGCTGTATGTGGGACGCGGCCTCAGCATGGCCAGAGAAGCGGTGCGTCGGTGCGTGCCCGGGATCCGAACCCGGGCCGCCAGCAGCGGAGCGCGTGCACTTAGTCGTGAAGCCACGGGGCCGGCCCCTCTATAATGAGAATTTAAATCTCAACAAATAAACACATGACAAATATCATAAATATCACCAAATCAATAAAAATAACACAATAGTTTTGTTAATTAACTAACTTGCCTCTGTAATATTTTTTCCTGCATTTTTTTAGTTGCATGCTCTCTTCAAATGAGATTTTGAAATGTCATTTTCTACATAGAAAATATAAAATAATTCCATTTTACCTCTTCCAAGACTGCATAAAATTCCTATCAAAAATAAATAAATTGACTTCATTAGGGTCAATTTTAA
This sequence comes from Diceros bicornis minor, assembly GCF_020826845.1. NCBI lineage: Eukaryota > Metazoa > Chordata > Mammalia > Perissodactyla > Rhinocerotidae > Diceros > Diceros bicornis. Next base: position 47,798,090 of record NC_080749.1, read on the forward strand.
GCAATGGTTTAAACTTCTTTTTACAATTATGGCCTTCATCCTCTAGATGGTGAAGGCAAAATTTACCTCTGATGGACAACAGGGTGGAAGTGATATATTACGTCAAGTCTTCTTTTGGAGGAACTTAACAGAGTCTTTCCAAATGTGGAGCCTTTTGCTAGACGGAGGGTAGAGGAACAAGAGGACTTTGGGACATGGAGGAGGAAGGACAATGAAAAGGGATAAGAGCATAAAAAGAGCAAGCTGAAAACAGAGTTAGGTGAGAAGATGCTGAAATCGGTTTTTCCCAAACGTTGAGTCATAAGGCCTTTGGCAACTTTGTCTCTTCTCCCATCACCAATTGAATATGAATGCCAAAGGGCAGGCACACTTCAATTTTTGAGAGAACTAGATCTAACAGCAAGTAACAAACAGACAAGAATGGGTGATAAACATGACGAGCACCATGGTGTCCACTTTTCAGTTAATTTTAGAAAGATGCAAGCACAGATGGAGAAGGATGGTTTATCTTTGCTGCTACACTTGAAAAATAAAGACCAGAAATATAAATGCCATCAAAATGTTGACTCTTCTCAAACCAAAAATTTTGGTTTCACATTCAAAGCCATGCCCGTCTAGAGGAAAAACACATTCATTTGGGTTTTGTGGTTTGAGGAAAAGACTGCCAGAGAGGAGGCGGAAGCCACAGGGGAGCATTCCTAGACAATTCACTGCAGGCCTGGGGTGATCACCACGCAGGCAGCTCCTGCTCCATAATAGTCAAAATAGCAACAGGACCACAAATAATTCAAAGCCTGAAATACCTTCTTCCCTCCATTTCAAACTCTCCTGCTTCTATCAAATGGCTCCAGCAATCCTGCCTCCTCCACAAATCCTTTCCTGACTGAAATAGTGGCAACTCTCTTTGAACTCTACTTTATATAAACACACAATTCCCATAGTTCCCTTATAACTCCATTAAATGCATTTGCTCTTTGGTTGAAACATAACGCAAATCTTTTTATACTGCGTTTGTTCAATGCTCGTTGCTTTGGCTATTCAGCCTTCATATTCGGTAGGCCCTTCTAAAGTATTTTAAGTTCCACATCTAATTCACAAAGCATTTTACTTAGTAAAACCTCTCATACAGAAAAATAAATATTTATCATTAATGTTCTAGGATAAATTAGAGACAAGGCCATTTTAGAGAAAATAAGAACAAAATAATGATAAACAAAGCAAACCATCCTTGTGATATGTATGCCCACCCCTCCACCCTACTTTACTTACCTCTTCATCATCCTCACGCTCCTGACTTCTTCAATAACATTTTTTTCTTCTAATTATGAAATGCTTCATATATATACATAAGGCTATATAAAATATAAATCTTCATTTTCAAGAAAAATAATAAAATAAGCACCTGTGCATCCACCTTAAGAAACAGAATATACCTTAGACAGTCCTGTGTGTCCCCTCCCAATCACATCCCTGTCCTTCCACATTCTGAGGTAACTACTATCCTGACTTTTGTGTTAATCCAAACTTTTGCTGTTCTTTAGAGTTTTACTGCCTATGATCTTTCTAACAATACATCGTTTAGTTGTTAAAAACTCAGGAGCAATCACAAGCCCATCTGTTAGGAAAAAGATCAATATCCACTGATAGAGGACATCTCCTAGAAGAAAATAAGAGGACAGAGGCTCTCCATCATAACACGGCTTCAGTTTCCCTGGGAGTTTACAAAAGTCATTGATAGGGAAGCGGAAGGAAATAGACGGGGAAGGTGGGACTGCCAAAGCTAGGGCATCTGGGGTGTGAGTCTGGAGCTGGAGGTCTGGCAGCCCTAGCGTCAGGGGAGGGGCAGCTCTACCTTCTCTGCTTCTAAGTTCACCATGGCCTACTTCCTGCTCTCAAGAATAGGTGAAAGATCACCCTCTTTTATCCTATGCAAATAATAAACTCCAGATTACTAGTAGGAAGCTAAAGGGCAGTCCACCTCGCTAACTGTAAGTTGTCCTTCAAAGTCAGCTCACTGGCCTGTCTTCTAGTAAAAATTCCCTGACACCCACCTACCCACACACCCACGCTGTGTGCAGGGTCACCCCTTTAACTCCCTTTGCACTCTTTGCTAACCTCTATCCCTGACTCTTACCCCAACTGTAATCATCTGTTTAGTTGTCCCACTTCCTCATGGGACAACTGGATGCTCCTTGAGGGAATAGATATCTTATTCATTTTAATGTCTTCTAATGTTTGTTTAACTTATAAATGTGTACAAACATCACCGAAATTAAATACCAAGATTTAAAAAGCATAAGGCAGAATATGCAGTCTTGCCATCCTGACCCTATTAGGAATGAGGAATTTTGAGTATATCTTCTGTTAAGATGCTTCTGTGAATTCTCCTGGCTTCAGGCATGTCACATCTCATGCAGATATTTCTGTTGCTGTGTCATTTGCACAGGTAAGGCGAGCTTTCCACAGTGATGCACGTGAAATAAGGTGTTACAAAAAATATTTTTTCACCTTCATTTGTGTCTAAAACCAAACACATGTGCATCGTACTAAATAAATAAAAATGCGAGTTAACCATCTCTTTCTACTTTTTAAAACACAACTAGAAGTTTTTACTGTTATAACTAGGAGGTAAACAGCAGGTGAACAAAGTATTAAGAATGCTACTATCTTTTAAATAATCTTTCCTATTGCTTTCTATGATGATAAGCACCTTTCCTGTTTTAACTAAGCTGTAAAATAAAAATTGGTAAAAAGAAGACATCCAGATTATCAGACATTACCCCACCACCCAGAATTAATCATGTTACATTACTGTATACCATCCCAGATTTAATATAATTTTTTCACAAAAAAATGAGGTCATCCTGAATATGATGTTTTTTAACCAAATTTTTTTCATTCATTATATCCTGGATGTTTTCCCATATCAATAAATACACTTCTAAAGCAATAATGTTTAATGTCTGTATATGAATCTATATATGTGTAGTAAAATCATAATAAAAAACAAAAATAAACACAAAATTCAGAAAAGTGGATGTCTTTATGGGAGGGGATAGAATTTACGAAGGGTCTATCCATGATTTTAAAGACATAAATATTTTTCATTATTTTTATACTACATATATATTTTATATATAAAACTTATGTATAGATATACTATTTCACAATATAGATATGTCAAAATTTATTCAAGCAATCTGCTTCCAATAAGCATTCGTATTTTTCCAGTCTTTCACGAAACAAAACTCTGATGAATATTCTTATACTAAAATGTTACAAACACCTTTCTTTTTATCCTAGGATAAATTTCTAGAAGTAGAATGGTTGAGTCAAATGGTTTGCACAATTTTAAGGCCATTAATACATAATGCTGAACTTCCATCCAGAAAGGTTACGCCAGTTTCAATTCCCACCAGCAAGGTGTGAATATCCTTTTCTCTCAGTCTTCACCAACACTGAGCATAATTTAAAAAAAAAAACTCTGCCAATTTGATTAGTGAAAACTTGTCTTCTATACTTTCTTGAATTTGCATTTCTTTAATTACTAGTGTGATTAAAATTTTTAAGTTTTGAGCCATTTCTACTTTTTCTTTTATTAATTATTTGTGAGTATTATTTGCTTATTTTTCTGTTAGAGCATTATTATTATTATTGATTTTTAAGAGTTATTTATATAATTAAAGAGGTCAACCTTTTTTCTGTCATATTGTAGTAGGCAGAATAATGGCCTCCCAAAAATGTTTACATCCTAGTCCCTAGAACCTCTGAATATGTTATATTATAGATTGAAAAGGAATTGAGGTTGCCAACGGAACTAAGGTTGCTGGACAACTGACCTTAAAATAGGGAGATTATCCTGGATTATCCAGTGGATTCAATGTAATCATAAGGGTTCTTAAAAGTAGAAGAGAGAGATGAAGGAGGGATCAGAATCAGAGAGAGATTTGAAGATGCTACACTACTAGCTTTGCTGATGGAGAAATGGAGCCACAAACCAAAGAATGTGGGTGGCCTCTAGAGGCTGGAAAAGGCAAAAAAATATTCTCTCCTACTGCTTCCAGAAGGAACACTGCCCTGTCAGCTTGATTTTTGCCCAGTGGAGACCCATTTCGGACTTCTGTTCTTCAGAAATGTAAGGTAATAAATTTGTGTTGTTTTAAAACATGAAGTTTGTCATAATTTGCTATAACAAAATAGGAAGCTGATACACATGTTGCAAATGTTTTCCTAATTTTTTAATATACAGAATCTTTACAAAGCTATCTAAATGAACCTTAATGACTTGTGCTTTTTTAAATGCATTCACTACTTTTCTTCTATTTTCAATTACAGTGAGACAAGTGGTTTAGCTTGGCTTCAAATATTTTTTTCTCTATTTTAAGAAGCATTTATAAACAAGAGGTTGTTTGCTCTTCTCCACCTCTCTTCCCTTCTCTCCTTTTCCCTTCCTTTCTCTTAGAGGTGGCTGGGGGCTGAGGAAGTTAGAAGGACAAAGAGGAAATGGCATTGCCAAGGGCTGAGGAGATGCTGGTGGCACCAGAGGCCAGGAAGTCTGATGGCATAGGCAGGAGATTTGTTACATGCAGGTGAGTTGAGCAAATAAGTAAATAGGTTGACGATAACAGAAGCCAGGATTTTCACTGTCAGAGAAGGGATTTATAAAGATGGAAATGGAGAAGGCTAAGGTACCGGGTTACAATTGAGAGAGAGAGAGAGAGAGAGAGAGAGAGAGAGAGAGAGAGATAGATATACAGTAATAAAGATGTGTGTACAGATATATAATTAGATAATATAGACATATAAACACACCTCTGTCTGCCAAGAAGGTCTAGAAGCAATGATACCCTAGCAGTAAGGAGCACACTGAGCACCAAGATCTTAATTTCTAAATGTCTCCACAAAAAGGAAGCAGGCCCCATGGAGAAATGGTTGATTCCAAGGTTGGAACAGGGAAACTACAAAATGAGTCAGAAAGTACAGAAGTGCTCAAAGAATGATGGGAACATGCTAAAAAACCTCACAGGAATTAGCTTGAAGAGGCTTCATGGCCAAATTTGGGACAATTGGAGCATGAAAGTAAACAATAATAGTAACCACATTATAACCCACTGAATGAAGTAGGAATCTATCAGGCCAGAATAAATGAATGAATGAATGAACAAGAAGGGAAAGCTTTTCCTTGCAGTATAATGCCAACAAATTGATGTAGAAGGAATGATGACACATGTTAGAGTGTCGGAGTTGAATCCGGTAGGAGTCATCAGTGGATGCTAAAGCCAGTGAGTAGGAGTTTGATGAAGAATTATATGTTTGCATAGTCTGGGAGTATCTCTTCCCAAAATACTTACCACCTACAAAGGGGAAAAAGGGTGCCTTATGGTGCAGGAATCTGGCAGATACTAACTCGAACAGGTTACCAAGGTTAACATCTCCAGTGGTAGGAAGGCTCAACATTGAAGGACTCTGATGTAATACCACGAGTACAATACCATTTCTGTGTTACTCCTAATAAGAATGAATGGCCTGAGTTTGGACACGAGGAAATATTACACGGCTCTGGGTTAACATTCTTTACACTCTAAAACTGTGAACAACATAAAAGTCAGGCAAAGACTGTGCAGCTGCTCCAGATTGAAGGAGACTAAAGAAATATGAGAACTAAATGCAATGCATTATCCTGGATTGCGTCCTGGACCAGGAAGGAAAAAGAGATATTATTGGAACAGTTAGAGATATTTGAATGAGGTCTTTGGAATGGATTGGATCGCAGTGCTGCATTAATATTATCTGGTTTTGGATGCTTGTATTATTAGTATGTGGGAGAGTGTCTTTGTGTGAAACACACTGTGGAGCATTTAAAGATCATGAGATATCACGTCTACAACTCAGTCTCAAAATGATTCCGAAAAAGAACAATAAGTTTTGTGGGTGTGTGTGTACATTTCCATGCAACAAAGGTTTGCTGAAAGCCTTTAGAGAGGCTAAGAACTGTATACTAAATACTAGGAGCCCAAGAACTTTTAAAAATGTAATAATTTCTCTCATTTTATGGTGTAATTAAGAATGTAAACAACGCCTAGAAAAAAAAGTTTCACACAAAAGATAATTAAAATGGGTCTAAAAGACTAATAATATACATTTCAAACATTAAGGAAGGCAGTGAAGAAACAAGAGGCAAATATGGTAGTATGCAGGTGAATGGCATTTTCAGGGAATAATGAGGTCAGTGCATTGGATCTACATGGCTAGAAGAAAGATAGCAAGGGGAAGAAATGCCTGAAAGTATAATTTGGAGTCAAATCACAAAGATCTTTATATTCTACACTGTGTCTTTGGACATTATCTGACAGAGTAGGAGCCATTACAGGCTTTTAAGTGGGAAAATGATGTGTTAAAGTCTGCAAGTTATTAGTCAAAAGTAGTTTAAGCATAGAAACACAAAAGAAAAAATACAGTTCAAGAAATAAGCACTAGAACAAGATACTTCTTAAACATTTTTCTTATCTATTATCTCCAATAGAAATAGATGAAAATGTGTTCAGTTAAGGACTCTGTTATAAAAATAGGTTACGAAAGGAAAATGTAAAAATTCTTCACACTTAGCCTCTGCAAGTTCCCAAAGATCACAGAATCATAGCACTTTAAAACTGATGTGATTTTTTAAAAAAGTACTAGAGAAGTTGCCTAGTATATACAACAAGAATGTAAAATTATTTATTTTTGCTTTTAACATGACAGAAAACACTTGTTCTTTCATTCAAACAGGAGTCTTGCCATCTCTCAGAAGACACTGGTAGAAAAGAATAATTGACATGGATAGAAAGTGAAGAATTTCAGGTTCTCAATAAAATAATGTATTGAAACAAAATCAGTACTTCAGATGTAAAAATTGCTGCTGGGTGGCCTAATAAAGACTAGGGGTATGAAGGACAGCTGAGAAATATACCTCCCACACCCCAGGAGCAAGGTGCTTCCCCAAGCGCTTGGCTGCAGTCTACCAAAGATTGTAGTTGGGGCAATCGAGTTGAGCGAGGTACCCTGAAGCCATCTCAAGTATAAGTCTGGTGGTGGAGCAGGCAAGCTGAGAAAAGTCCCTCTGAGGTGTAGTATGCCTTCACCAGCTGCCCATTGAAAACTGAGTGCAGGCCAAAGAGAAGTACCCCAAGTTGAAGAAAAGGGGCACCAGGCTACAGAGAACATATAACTCCCAGTGACCTGAAGAGTTGGACATCCAGGCTATAAAGTAGGGAGGGCTCTTTCATGATTTGAAAAATGGGTGCCTATACCATAAATTATAAAGAGATCTCTGAAATCTCACTGATGCTAAAACCTCAAGCTCTGCTGAAGGAAAGACCCTAATTCTGTCCTTTCTGTGATGAACTGAAGTAATGAACCGAATTCTATTAAAGTCGTAACAAAATTCAGATGCAATTTAACAACAGATTAGATGGGCTTAGTCTCCGACTCTGGCAGTTAGACAGAAGGAGCATGCCCTTTTCTGTAGGTAAATATTAATTCCTTCAGGCTCCACTGTTCTTTCATATACAATGCTCAGCATAAAATACAAAAATAACAGAAAGACAAAGCAGCAGAAAGATGTTATCCATAGTTAACAGAAGCAGACACAGAGAGTGGACAGATTCTGGAAATAATAGATAAGGACTTTAAAATAGCTACAAAAATAAGTGAAAAGGGCGGACAAGATGCATGAAAATTGGGAAATTCAGAAGAGGAATGGAAACGTTAAAAAGACCCAAATGGAAATGCTAAAAATGAAAAACTCAGTATCCAAAATAAAGAATTCAATTGATTAACAGTAGAATGGACACAGGAGGAGTGGACCAAAGGAAAAAAAAAATCAGTAATGCTATAGCAGATCTGAACATTAGCCAACTTGACCTAATCAATATTACAGAACTCTACATTATTTTCAAGAGCACATGGAACATTGACCAAGATATTTGTAGTATTTGGCAGTATCTTTTAAAGTTAAACATAAACATATATCAAATCTGTGAATCCATTCCTAGGTGTCTATCTAAAAGAAGTAAAACCATACATTCACAGAAAGGCTTGTACATGAAAGTTCATAGCGTTCTGGTTCAAAATAGCCAAAAATTTAAAATGACTCAAATGTCCTTCCATAGAAGATGGATAAACAAACTATAGTGTATCCGTACATGGAACATTCCTAGCAATTAAAAGGCAAATGTACAGATACACAAAACTTCATGGATGAATCTCAAAAACATTATGATGAACAACAAAAAACAGATACAAAAGAATTTGTAATGTATGATTCCATTTATATGAAAGAAAAATAAAAATTAATTCATGCTGATAGAAATCAGAAAGTTGGATTGAAAGTTTGAGTATAAGGAGACACAGGGCACTTTCTGGTGTGATAGAAATATTCTGAATCTTGTTTCAGGTGGTGGTTACAAGCATATCTTTAAGTCAAAACCCATCACACTGAACCTTTAACATCTGTGTATTTTATTGTACATAAATTATATCTCGATAAAAAAATAACTTTATAAAACAAACTAAAAATTGCTGCTGGGAGAAAACAAAATATGAATATAATATCTAACTCTACACAGTTAGGAAATAAAAAATATAATATCTTTGAACTGAGAGGCAAAAAAAGGACAGTGAGAAAGCGCTCACAATATGATCAAGTGGAAACATTTTCATACATATTATACGCATAGTCATTTAAATATGTTTGCTGTATGCTTTAAAGGAAAAGAGAATGAGGAAAGAATGCAAATCACATTATAGTTTCCAAATCCTAGAATTTGTACTAAAGTCACTTGTCATTATTTTTTAGCTGCCTGACATCTGAACTCCCTTCCTATTCCTATGAAATTTCTGCCTTCTGCAGCAGAAGCCCCAAAGCCAGACACCCACTTTCATTGGCTCCACTGTCTTGAGGACAGGGCATATGAACAGACTTGGTCAGTTTGCAGGCAGCCTGGATTATTGACTTGGGAGCTGGTGAGAAAAGAAGCAGGCAGTGGCAATTCATTCTGGCAGCAGCAGTGACAGTAACTTCGAGGATCCAGTCACAGCTACAGCAAGGGGGTCATCCAGTAGCCAGTATCAGCAGTGGCATTGTCAATGCCAGGGGAATGAGAGGTACAAACCATTCATCTGGTGTTTGGTGGCAGTGGACACAGTATCCTCACCAGACATGCTCTGCAGCATAATTTTAGCTTCAAAGCTGTGTGCTTTGCTTTATCCTGCCCATTTTTCTAGACTTTTCTCCAGTGTTCCAAACGATTCTGTGAACTACTCAATATCCTTTCAGCAAATTCCTTTTCCACCAAAATCATCCAGAGTTAATTTCTATTGCTGGCAATAAGAACTCTGATGGAAAAATAAAATAATAAAAGCACTCTAATACAGAATAACAGAAATAATGACGTTTTCAGTTAACAAAGATTTTACAAATAAGTAGAACTGATTTGGTCTTTTTTAAAAAAATAAGTTATTGAAAGTAACTTTTATTTAACACCCTGAATTCCATTCATGCTTACAAAGAAAAATATTTTTCACAATTAACATTATATTTTAAATGGAGAAACATTTTCAAAATATTCACTGGAAAAAAATTAGCCTTCTCTCATAATAATTTACACAGTAGATGGCTGAGATTTTAAAAGAAGACCTTAAAATTACGAAATTGTTAAATAGAAACAAATACTCTCCTAACTAACATTCAAGGAAGTATTTTGTCTGTGATTAATGTAATATTCAAGGGATATGCTTGGGGAGATGCTGTCATCTTCTGTGTCACTTGTTAAACATCCAACTTTTTCTTATCAATTATGAATTTACCAGCCATGAATTTTGCTGAGTTTACTTTATATCTACCAAAAATTTTCACCCACATAAATTCTTTAGGTAATAAGTTTCATAGATTTATTTACTGTTTGCATTGTGAATCAGTACCTTTATTTTTTGGTTCCATTCTTCTCGTGCTATAGAATTTTATAAATGAATCTACGTTCTCTGTAAAATATCTTTTGAAGAAATAATGTTTAGACTCAGATAATTTTTCCTATCAAGATTTTTTTAAAAAAAATTGGATCTATTTTCATCAGTCCAAGCAAAATCCCTCTTTTTTTTTTACCTATTTTTCCTCTTCATTTTCCATTCATATGCTCATAGCCCTTTGCCATTGGCACCCATTCTGTGTTTAATATAAGTATTCTTGAAAATTACAGAGTTGTTTCATGTAGAAGAATTACTGAATTATCTAAATTGCAATGTGACGTATATTTCATTGCTTCTTATCTTGCCTTCATGAAGCTGACATTTTAGTGGAGACAAAAGACAAGTTCACACATAAAATAATGATTTCAGGTAGTGGTAAATATAATGAAGGAAATAAACAGAGTGATGTAGTAGTGACTGAGTTACTTCATAAATGGTGGTCTCTCATAAGAATATGTTGTTTGAGCTGAGACCTGAAACACGTAAAATGTACTGTCATGAAGAGCATCCAGACAAAGAAAACATAGGCTCTGAAGCAAGAACAAGCTTGACATGAGACAAACAGAAGAGACAACTACTGTGTCTGGAGCCCAAGGAGCCAGAGGAAAAGTGGTCACAGACGAGGCAGGAGGAATAGGCAAGAACTGGGTCACCTCGAGTCTTGCAGGCTGTGGTCAGGAGCATAGATTTTATTCTAAGAACAACCAGAAGCCCTTGGAAAACTACAAAAGCAAAGGAGCAATGTGTTTTTTATTTAAAAAGTAAACTTGAGTTGCTGTGAAAAAAATCAGCTAGAAGAATGACAAAAAAGCAGAGGAATTAGTTAAGAGATCGTCTTAGTTCGTGTGAGATAGGAGGGTTTGGAGAAGGGCAGTAGGACTGGAGACAGAAGCTTGTTGCCACAGAAGCCCAGAAAGGAAAGAGTTTCAAAAACGAGGTTGTAGTCAATCATTTCAAATGCTGCAGAGCTTAGATATTTGAGGACAGAAAAAGAGATAACAGATCTGGCAACTTGGAAATTGTTAGTGACAGAAGATAGACTGGAGGTCATTGAAGAATGAATGAAGGTTTTTCATTAAGAATACCAGATTCAACCCTCATTTTCTTGTGGTCCCTTCCAAAATCTCATGAAAATGACAATAAAGATATAGAGAACATTCATAAATCCACAGAGAGAAAAAGTAGGAGAGGTTCTTGGACAAAATTTTGGAGTTTGGAATGCAAATTAATTAGCAGTGAGTGTCGACATAATGGAGAAAAGTTAAACCAAAGCTAACAGTGGAGAAAGCAGAGCAGAAATCAATCCATTTTGTACTGCAAGACCACTGAAAGGATTAAGAACTGGTGGTAGCAGGTGCCTCTGGAAGTGAGGGAGAAAATGGAGTTGGGAGAGGAGGACTAGTTACAAGTCTATTTACCAATTAGTTAGACCCCTAGATCCTCTCCCACACCCAAGCAGAAGCCTAGAGATTCACTCACTAGAGAGGGTAAAATAGAAAGGGTGTCTAGAACAGGGAACAGCAAGCATGGTTGAGGACAGGAGTCTTATATTGAAAACACATCCCCAGCCCTCTTCTCCCAATGGCAGTTAGGTTTTCACCCTCCAGGAAGCTGACTAGAAGATTCTTCTCTGTAGATCTAACCAGTCATTTTGTTTCCCTGTACAAGGGCCCCAGTCAGGTCACCCTACAAGAAAGTCCACAGTCAACAAATCCTCCCCATACTACAGAACTTTACAATAAGCATTCAATGGTCCTCTGTTAAAGATAAACAGACAAGAATCACCAGACATTTGAGGAAAGTATTACAAAATGCAGAGAGTAAAACTCATAGGAAAAAAAAAATGCAGCTCAAAAGGAAACAGTCTGTGCAAGCAGATGAAAACTTTAAAAACTACCATTAAACTTAGAAAGATAAAAGAAAAATCACATTCATAAAAAAAGAGAATACAAGACAACAGAATACAAAACAAGTATACAAGAAGCATTCAGAGAACAAGAACGTGCTCTTGGAAATTATAAATGACAGAAATTTAAAAACTCAATACAAGGCTTAGAAGAATACGTCAAGAGTATCTCCCAGAAAAGAGAATAGGCAAAGACTTGGAATATAAATGAGAAAAGTGCCTTTCCAAATATATTGGAAGATCAATATATTAGGGATCTGGTATAATAAGACTTACAGAAAGAAACTAAGAATACAAGGGATAAAATTAAGAAATACTTGGAAAATTTCTTAAAATTGAAAGACACGAGTATTTAAAGAGCACAGAAAAATGTATAGTAATATAATACTCACTGTGAAGTTTCAGAACATTAGAACAAATAGGAGATCTATAAATTTTCAGAGAGAAAAAAATAAGATCACTAACAAAGAATCAAGAATCAAAGATGTATTGGATTTTTCAATACTGAAATTTAGAAGAAAATGGAGCAACACTTTCGAAATACTAATTAAAAAAATGATTTCCAACCAAGAAATCTACACTCAGCCAAACTATTAAATGTGAGGATAGAATAAAGGTATTTTCAGATATAAAGCTCTCAAAAAAATGTATGCATCCTGAACCCTTCCCTAGAAAGTTACTGCATGATGCACTCCTCCAAAATGAGGAAGTAAACTAAGAAAGAGGAAGGCATAGAATCCACAAGACTGGAGACCCAACATGAGAGAGAGAGAGAGAGAGAGAGGAGGGAGAGAGAGAGAGAGAGGAGGGAGAGAGAGAGAAAGAGAGAGAGAGATGTAAAGGGAATCTGTAGAATGATGGTGAAGGTGTCATCCCAGGATGACAACTGTTTGGGTGAAGAGGTAAAGGATGCAACATTTTGTAAAATAAGTTTTCAAGTAAGCATGATGGAGAAAAGAATATGTGAGTTGAGAGTGAGAGAGAATTATAATGATGAAATACTGAAACTATTCTGGATCAGGAGACAAGTGTGGACTAGACGAGAATAATAGTGAAAAAGTACCAAGATCCATGGTTTGAAGGTCTCAAAGAGGTAGGAAAAGGTTTTTTAAGAGGAAGAACTAGTACAAATGAGCTAAAAGGACAGGAGGTGATAGTCAGAGAGCTTGAAGCTGGGTATCTGAGGGGTACTGTAGATGTTAAACCAATTTTCTATTTTTCCTGTTTAACTTGAGGGGTGACTCAGGGGTCTCGAGGATTTGTGAGCTTGTTTTGCAGGAGAAAGAGAACGCCTTCGGGGAGGTTGCGATCACTGGATGGCCAGATGGCCCGCCCTCAGCAGCTGCTGAAGCCCAGAAGTCAGATTGCCCAGAGGCTTATCAGGAGTGACCCCTTTGTTTCCCTGAAGCCCCTCCTGCCAAGCCCCTTAGCTCTATAAAATCCCCCGCTTTCTGTTCTAGGGGAGGTGGATTTGAGCGAACCCAGGCTCCCACCTACTCGTTTTGGACAACTCAAATAAACTTTTCTCATCTCCAAGCACCAATGTCTCAGTGTTTGGCTTGCTGGTCATCGGGCACAGGAACTTGAGATTAAGAGGTTCAGTATCAAGCTTATGAGTGATCAAGCTGTCATAGAAGAAATGGTTACTAGTGATGGCAAGGGAGAGTGCAGCTGATGGAAGGAAATATGGTGGTCAAGTAATGAAAGCCCAGATTTGGAGTCATCTCCATGGATACTGAAGTCACTCATGAGGATGGCAGAAGTAGGGGTATAAAGAAAGCAAGTCAAACAAGAACTAAAGTATTCAATGAATGGAGGGAATAGATTGAGAGAAATGACCTCTAGATTCATAGCTGACAGCAGCAAGAAGGGGTGGAGGATAATATATCCACATGGCATGGACTTCATGGGGCATTTTTAAAGAAAGGACACACCTACTCCAAACCCTCACCTTGAAACACAAGAGGAATGCTAGAAAACAAAAAACAATAGGCATCGCTGGAATAGGAAGAGGTATCCTCAGATGTCCAGTTTCAGTTAAGGCAAGAAAATTAATAGAACTTTCAGAGACCAGGTTGTTGATATAAAGGAGTTTTCTGATCAAAGAACAGGAGCAGAAGCTGGCAGAGTATAAGATGATGGGGAGTGGGGGAATTGATTAACTTAGGGATATACAAAGGATGTAGGAGTTGCCAGGGAACCATAACGGCAATAACGGACAACAGAGAGCATTGACTCGTGGTGGCTTCTGAAGAAATCAAGGATGTGAAGCACGACGGAAGTCATCATGGTAGTCTCAAAAAACTCTAGGCATTGGTTCAATGGGCAGTGTGGTTCTAGTACCAGCTACGTTGGCCCATCTAAGAGCTCATTAGAAATACAGAATCAAAGGATCTAACCCAGACTTAATGAATCAGAAACTGCACTTTAATAAGATCCCTAGGTGTGCACAATAAAGTTTGAGAAGCATTACTCTCGTTATTTACCTCTAAAATATGGGCACCTCTGTTTTCTCCTCTAGCTCCTGGCAATAGACTCACCAGAGGCTGAAGGTGTTGACTCTGTTATGGACTGTGTCTCTCCAAAATATCACTGTTATGATACCTCATTGATAACCACATTACTGGACTGTAAACTTCTTGAAGATAGGGACCATTTTGTATATCATTAGTCTCTGATGCCTACTGCCATTACAAAAACACAAAAGATATTTCCTAAATATTGTTAAAGACTAGAGTTGTTGAAGATTAGACAGCAATAGTGACTATATGTGTGCAAAAGAAAACTTCTCCAGTGTAATTGGGCTGATAGTTGATTGATGATTTGAAAAAGGTAGTAAAAATAGTAAGCTATAAAAAAGAAGATACATATCAAATATTTTTAACTTAAAACACATACACACAGAGACACTCCTATATTTGTATGTATATTAATTCCTTCACAAATATTTTGTGTAAGGCTAAGGTCTTTTATTTGAGCATGTACTGGTTTATGAAAATTATGCAACATCTTTGCTGCACAAACCACACTAAAAATGCATCATCTGAAGATACTTCATTTTGCTTTCTTTAAAGTGAACTGTGAAACAATTTGAGTGCAGAACCTTCCTATTTTTGTTTTCTCTATCTTTTACAGTTCATATCTATACATAACTTAGCAGCATTGTTTTAAGAATTTGACTTTTTTCAGGTTTTCCCGAAGCATTCAACGTTTTCTCAGAAATAGCAGCTCCCTATTTTTTGCACTGATATTTTGACGGTTTACATATTATTTAATTAAATTGTCTACCAACAGTAAGGCCAATTCTTTGGCAATATGGTGACTTAGAAGTTCAGCATCATTGTTTGTAGTAATAGGCAATTTCAGCGTATTGCTTATTTTCTCCTGTCGTTAATTGTGTGGTCATGTCCCAGTTTTCAGTGAGCCTACCCATCAGGTTGACCCTGGCAGGTTTGGCAGTGCAGCTCACCAATCTAGAGCTCTTGAGACTTGGTCCTCTGGAATGAAGGCAACATGCCAGGTCTTCTGCAGCAACTAAATCGTTTGCCATGGTAGCTTCAAATTGAGCAAGAGTTTCACAATTTCACACTTGAGTGCATGCAAATCTCTCAGATGGATGGACAACCAGGCTCCATAAATAACTTCCTTTCAGCACTGTTTCAAAACTCAGACTTTTCAAAGACACACCCTTGCCCCGAAGGGCAAATCCCTAATGAAATGAGTATTATGACACTTGAGCAACAGCCTGAGGCTCCAAAATAGGTAAGAAGGACTCTTCCTTTGACTGCATTTAACGCAGCCATATTAAAATTAACCTAATCTGAATAGATTTTGGTTGGATCCTGACATGACAACACATGACTAATACACAGAGGGCACTCAGATTTGTCTTTTTTTTTTAAAGAAAGGAAAGTCTCTTCAATAAATGGTGTTGGGAAAACTGGACAGCCACATGCAAAAGAATAAAAGTGGACCATGTGCTCTCACCATTCACAAAAATTAACTCAAAATGGATCAAAGACCTGAAGGTGAGACCTGAAACTATAAAACTCATAGAAGAAAATATAGGCAACACACTATTTGACATTGGTTTTAAAGGAATCTTTTCAGATGACATGCCTACCCAGACTAGGGAAACTAAAGAAAAAATAAACAAGTGGGACTTTATCAGATTAAAGAGCTTTTATAAGACAAATGAAACCAGAATCAAGATGAACAGACAACCAACCAGCTGGGAGAGAATATTTGCAAAACATACATCAGACAAGGGGTTGATCTCCATAATATATAAAGAACTCACACAATTGAACAACAAAAAAACAAACAACCCGATCAAAAAATGGGCAGAGGAAATGAACAGACACTTCTCCAAGGAAGATATACAGATGGCCAATAGGCACATGAAAAGATGCTCAACATCACTAATCATCAGGGAAATGCAAATCAAAACAACACTAAGATACCACCTCATGCCTGTTAGAATGGCTATAATCACCAAGACAAAAAACAACAAATGTTGGAGAGGATGTGGAGAAACAGGAACCCTCATACACAGCTGGTGGGAATGCAAATTGGTGCAGCCTCTATGGAAAACGGTATGGAGATTCCTCAAAGAATTAAAAATAGAGATGCCCTATGATCCAGCCATCCCACTACTGGGAATCTATCCAACGCACCTGAAATCAACAATCCAAAGAGGCTTATGCACCCCTATGTTCATTGCAGCATTATTCACCATAGCCAAGAAGTGGAAGCAACCTAAGTGTCCCTCGACTGACGATTGGATTAAGAAAATGTGGTATATATATACAATGGAATACTACTCAGCCATAAAAAAAGACAAAATCGTCCCATTTGCAACAACATGGATGGGCCTGGAGCGTATTATGTTAAGTGAAATAAGCCAGAAAGAGAAAGACAAACACTGTATGATCTCACTCATATGTGGAATATAAACCAACACATGGACAGAGAAAACTGGACTGTGGTTACCAGGGGCAGTGGGGGTGGGGGGTGGGCACAAGGGGTGAAGGGAGTCATATATATGGTGATGGACAAACAAAAATGTACAACCCAAAATTTCACAATGTTAGAAACCATTAAAACATCAATAAAAATGGCATGATATTAAAAAAAAAAAAAAAAAGCTTCACTTAAGTTCACTTATAAAATATCTTTGAAAATTTGTTTTATTTTGTGAGGTATGACAAACTCTAAGAGCAGTATTTATTCCCGGATGTTCACTCTAGAGTAACAAATTGAGAAAACAGAAATTGTACATGTAAGTGGGCACTAGTGTATCTTTCACAATACATACTAGTATCAGCTATAGTAATAAAGAAATATCTTTACTTATTAAAGAAGTATTAAATATGAATAATGAGCTGTCATCTGCATCATAAAATATAACATCATAATGTCACTCACTATGCTATTTTAAAATTATTTATCTTTCTACTCCATTAGACCTCAGCTCAAAGGCAATATAAGTCTTACTCTGCTTACCATAACTCCTGGCACAAAGTTAAAAACACAATAAATGTTAGTTGAATTGAAATAAAAATTGGCATTGTAATAAATTAAAGAATGCAGTTTCGTTTTAATGCAAGTTCAAAGTTACAAACAACGAGAAGATGGGGCCAATAATTAAAAAATATTTTCTTTTTTACAATTGAGGCTCTCCCAGCTTAAAGTAAAAAGCCAATATACTTTACTTTTTAAATAAGAATACAAGAGATCTATATATAAAATGACCAAAAAGAAAAAAGTGTTAAATCTCCTAAGTAAGCGACACATCTTTAAAAAATTACCCTATCATATGTCAAGGAAAGTTATCAGAAATTAGTACAAAATTTTCTAAATATCTAACATAGACTCTTCTCCAGTCCCCATTTTTTATGTCATTACTATCAAATGTTTGAATTGTCCTTAAGAAACATCTGACGGCTCTACAATCGGTGCTTAGAAAGTCAGTGTACAAAATTCATGCTTCCCCCACCTATTATCAATTATATATTTTATCCAAAAAAGAAAAAATCTTAATTCCAATAGTGAAAAGGATTTGTTTTATTGTGTTTTCCAAATAGATAGAAATAAGAAATATTTTTTTGATGAGAAAAAATTCATTACCAAGACAATCTATAACTGAAACAGTAACATATAAAATTTAGCTTTAAATGAGTCAGGTATTCTGCATTTGAAATTCAATTTCACAAACATTCAAGATTGGTGAATTTTGACAAGAAAAAAGACTAGGAGAAAGGAAAAGGACAACTTTTCAATAGACAGTAACTTATAAATTGTTTTTTAATTGCTTTGGGAAAACACACAGTATAGTTATTTAAGAAATGTCTTTTAAGGAAGACTTAAGTGCTTCAGGTCAAGTGGGCTTCAGACTAAAAAATATTGTAAAATTTGCCAAGAAAGTGAAATGTTAAAAATATTCTTCTCCTTATTCATTTAATTTCATGTTTAAGGAAACATAAGGCAAAATAAGTTTACCTGTATTTTTATATAATAAATTCTAGATCTATAAAAATTTCCTGGTTTGTGCACAAAAGCCAATGTTTGACCTTCATTGATCCATTTCTATGTAGTTAAAAAAATACAGTATCAAATCTTTCTCCCACCCCCCAAAAAACTAGAAGAAATATTTTAAATCATCAGTGTGTGAAGGTAGCTATGCATATCCTCAAGTGTACAAAACACACAAATATCAGTTTATTTGGAAAATTACTTTCATCATACTGTAAACATCTCTTCCCCTACATCTGGATATTTCAAAATAGTCTTTGGTATTATTAGCTATTGTGCTTTGAAACGGAAACTTAAGGGATTTCTGTAGCAGTGCTACATAGACATTTTAAGATATAAATAAGAAAAATGCACTTGGAATAAGTTATAATTAGCTGCTTTTGCATAATTTTCAAAAACTACAGTGTATGCCTAGTCACAGTTTTATCAGAAAGAATATCTCCTTTTTCAACTCCTTAATTTTAAGGAACACTTAATCATTTTGGCTAAAAATCCATTTTTGGAGTGGATCTGATGGATTGCATGACACTAAGCTTGGATGTTCTCCATTTGCTGAAAGGCACATTTTTAGGAATGGATTATATAGAAGTTGATCCTAGAATAAGAGGAAACAAAACAGACATTAAGTTTCAAGACTCATTGTTAACTGATAAATATGAAAACTACTTCATGGTCTCATGGACGCTACGGGAGAAATGCATACCAAATATACACCATTCTTAACTTTTAATCTTTCTAAGATCAACTATGTTTGAAAAAATCTTGTCAGTTTCTGGTAAACACCACCATTTATGCCACTATTGTTCGATTTACAGAAGGTATTACATAAACGAAGAGAGGTATACAGAGCAAGGTCTGAATCAAGCTTTCAAACAAGACACAGTCCATTGATATATCTGTAAGTGACAAACTCTTTAAAAAATCATAAGTTATAAAAGTCAGCCTTATAATATTCTACTATGGCACAAAAAAATTTTTAGGTAAAAATTGCTATGTTCCAGCTACGCCTTAAAACATATGTTTAAAAACAGAAAAGACTTTTTATGTATTCTCTCAATTCCAGATTCATGAAAAAATACTAAACCAGGGAGGAAAGAATCAATCACTTTAGGCGAGAAAAAAATAACGATTTTTTTCTCTCTGCCAGGAAAAAAAACGTGACTGTCGTAAGAAGCATTATAAGAAACTCTAAAATGACAAATACGGGCAACTATTATTAATTATTCACAAAAGTGCTGATCTGCATAAACCATGATTTAACTAAGTAACTTTACAATTATTTTGTTCCTAACAGTATTTAATTCATAGATATATTCTCTCTTACCACATGGGTAGACATACATAATAACAAAGTTAACAAAGACAGAAAAATTCTGATAGATAATGTCAATATACTATGTTTCATGCATTTTCCCAGAAAAGCAATTGGAGCTAACCAAAATAATTACATAAAGAGGTGAACTAATTGCACTGAGGTACCTTCTGGATCTCCCATATCTGTTCTCCAGTGGCAACTGTCTTGTGACCTTTGTAGGTACATGCCTTCAGCTGAACGAGACCTTGAGCAGCATGAAGACATAATTCCTTCTGGATGTTATGCCGAATTTCATGTTGAGCAGAGTATTCAAAGTACTGTAAAAGGAAGAATGCTGTTATTGACAAAAGCACCCTATTTCCTCAGTTGAAAAATAATGGTCCAATAAGAAAAAAATCAGCAACTAACTGAATAATGAAGTCATGTGTACTTCAACAAAATAATACAATAAAAATAGGTATCAGAAACTAAGCTGAGTTTTTATGATGGAAGATTACTATACACTTTCTTCAGCCTATCAGCAACAGGTAGTTACTTAATTAAGAAGGTACTGTCTTCCTCCCCATGTCAGAAATTGGAAGTTATCAGGTAGGATGGAAGCTAGGACCTGTATGCCACAGAAAAGGACCTGGAAACTTCTAGCAACCACATTAACGGCCTCTTTCTCCTCACAAGTATTCCTTCTCTCTTATTCATCTAAATTAATGGCATTTTCATTTAAACTGGGAACATTTACATGGGGTACTCTCCATGTATCAGTTTTCTTGCCTGTAAAATGGGTAATTTAATAGCTCCTATCCTATAGGGTTATGAAGATAAATGGGTTAATACATGTTAAACACTGAGAACAATAACTAGTACATGGAAAGCATTTCATACATTTTAGCTATTGTTACCATTATTGATGCTTCTCTCTTCCAATATATCCAATTAATTAGTCCCTTAGTCCTACTGAATTTTCCTCTTACATATTACCATCCCACATATCCTTACTTCCGTATCCTCACTTCTCTTGTTCAGGCACTCGAAATCTCTACGGCAACATCTCCAGCTACCTCCAATTTCTGCTCCTATAATCCAATCCACTCTGCTGCCAGTTAGTCTTTTATAACATTGATTTTATTCCCTGCCTCTTCTTAAGTGAGTCATGGCTATTGCTAAGATAATGTCCACACCTTAATTGGAACATGAAATCTTCCATTTTCAATCTTACATCAACTATTGCCTCAATTATATGCTATGCTCCTTTCACACAACTCTACCAATGCAGAATATGTGTATCCATAACTTTAAGACTTTGCTTTACTGTGCTCTGCCTAGAATATCCTTCTGGATCCTTCTCAGCCTAGCTAACTCCTTTTCATCCTCCAAAAGCCAATTCAAATATTACCTTCCTCTTTAGTTTTCCGTGAATTTGTCCTACTGCACAAAATTATACCCTTTTCAGGGTTCCTACAGTCCATCAGAGACAATCTTTGTAGCCCCCTATTAAAATTTTGTGTGTAGATAGCTGGCTTCCCCAAAGAACAAAGCCAGGCAGTGTATCTAGTAATAACATCTATTACAAATCAAATCTTTCATAATGTTGACATTCCAAAGATAAAATAAGTGAACAAAATTGATTTTCAATAATGAAATAATTAGTCTTAGCACTAATATTTATTGAGCCCTTATTATGTGCTAGGCAGGGACCGTTCTAAACACTTTATGTGTATTAGAGTAGGTACTTTACAAACATTAGCTGAATTACTCTTGAGTTCCCCTGGTCTTAGTCTCATGCTTAATTTATCTCCTTCCACAAATATAATATCAGTCATTTTTATAACTGGTATTTCTTCAGATGGAGACATTGAAAGCAAATGGGTTTAGGTCATGAAAATAGCACTCTGGCTATACTTCTTTAAGAAAGATAAACCTTGGGATCTCAAAGATAATAAGAAAGGCTGTCCAGTATTTTACTTTACTCATATTATTAAAAAAATCATTAAAGGGAATTTAAGGAATGGCAAACAGCTGAAGATACTTAGGCAACCAAAGAGTACATAATTAGCTAGCTGAGAACATTGGAGAGACTTACAACTTAGAACCAGGACAAATACCCTGGAAGAGAAAGTGGAAGAAGCAAAGCATTACGTGTCACAAAGCCATACTGACTTAAACTGCATTGCACCAGTATATTAGTCAGTTTAGTCTCATTATCAAAATACTTATTTTTACCTGGCATTATATATACACAAACTATTACAATCAAGTTTTATGTTATAAAAATATCATTATTCGTTCAAAACAGTAGAAGGGAGCATGAGGAAATGATCAAGTTAGATGATATCTCAAAAACTCTGAGCACTCAAGGAACTAAAATTCTCAAAGCAGTTTAAATGCAATGCTTGAATGAAAATAAAATTTAAAGGAAACCAAAATAAAATTGGTTAGAGTGATAGAAGCCAGAGGCATCTTCTTAAAAATATAAACCAGAAAATATTATTCTCCTGCTCAAGATCCTCAGATGGCTTCTGTCATGCTCAGAATTAAATCCAAGTTCCTTAATGAGGTCTGCAAAGCCTTATATGACCAGGCCCCTTATTGATGTCTCTGACCTCATTTCCCACTCCTCTCTTCCTGCTCACTCTCCTCCAGCCACACTGGCTTTCTGCTTGCTCCATTGACCTCCACTGGGCCTCTGGCCATGCATTCCCTCTGCCAGGATGTTCTCCTGGAACATCGTTCCTCTCCCAACTCCTTCAGGCCTCCACTCTAAGACCACAAAAAGGTCTTCCTGAATATCTGAAAATAACCCCCCCGCCCCCTCCCACCCACACATTATCTCCCTACTCTAGTTTATTTTTCTTCATACCCAAAGTTATATGTTTACTTTTTTTCTCTC
The DNA here is from genome assembly GCF_020826845.1 of Diceros bicornis minor. NCBI lineage: Eukaryota > Metazoa > Chordata > Mammalia > Perissodactyla > Rhinocerotidae > Diceros > Diceros bicornis. The sequence continues at coordinate 47,820,734 of NC_080749.1, forward strand.
CTTCTAGAACACAAGCTCTACGAGATAGGGACTTCATCGTTTTCACTCCTATAATAGTTCAAGTTATATTATCGGCTCTAGACAAATATTTGTTGAAAAAATATGTGAATTATTTCTCCATCCCAAAATTTCTAAAAGACAGACATATTCCTTTTATAATTTAAAAATTATTTTAGAGACAAAACTATAAAAACATCTCTATGGCAACAAAAAGAGAAAAACAGACAAAACAACGTATAAAATATATCTTCAACTTTTATGATCAAATACATGTAATGTTAGAGGAAGTCGGAGAGAAATTTATAAGTATTTATATTTAGTGACAAGACTTTTACAAACGAAGAAATATTTCTCATTGCTTAAAACCTTAATTTTTACTAGCATAGTCTAGTGTTATTTCCAAAAGAATGCTATTATTTATGCAATTAGAAAAATTTTAAAATATGCATATATATGTACACACATACACACACATATATACATATAGAGGTATATATGTATATAGATACAGGTATATATGCATATGTGTATATCTGTGTGTGTGTAGCTCTATCTCACTTCAGAATGACACCTTGACCATCCAGCGACGGATCCTGCTCACTAGCTAAGGCTTCCGGGCATCTGCATCATCTGCCCTCAGTACAGTGATAGGTTTGGATGAGTAAGGATTGGAACTAGATTAAGCTGAAACTGATGAGTAGGAAGACACATGGCAGAGCATGGGCCAGGAGATAAACTGACCCTTTCTTCTTAAAACTGACATCATCCAAGTCCCATTCTGTTAAAATAGGACATCATGAGTATTTAATATTGTGAAAATCCTCCACACCCTTCTTGGACTCTACACCAACATACATCCAAATTCCAGAAAAAAGACATACCAGGCTCGTCTCCTTAGTACACCTTTCTTCACACTTCTCTCACTCTGTTCTTATGCCCACCAGCCACCTTACTAACTCCTACATACCTTTCAAAAAATGTTTCCAAATGTTATCTTTCTCAGGAAAATGTATGGGCACCCAGTCTAATTCAGATGACCTCCTCCATACCCACAGAGCACTCTAACTGCTTTATCACAGACAACCTGACTGTAACCACTGGTTTTGAAATATAGATTTCCTGAAAGAGTTAGAATCTAAATTGCTTGAACTCAGCAGTGTACCTGGCACGCCGGGGTCTCTCAGTGAATTTGCTGAATGAACAAACAAGAGAAAAAGTTTAATCCTTCCAGGAGTTAACTTGTAAAAGGTAAGGAAAGGAAGCAAAAAACTAGAAACAATATTTTAATACGTTCTTTACCCATAGTAGGCCAAATGGGACATTTCACATTTGAGTCTTAATAGGTAAAACAGTCAGAGAGTGGTAATAAGCAGAGAGGTCATCAATGAAGGAGAATCAAGAACATACCGTTTTTTTAGAACATATTGAAACAATATCATGGTTGACAAAAATAACTTAGACTGCCGCTCTTTTGGTATTAACACTTGATGTCATTTGCTACTGAATCCAGTTAAATATAGCCTTTGTGTAAAATTCTGCAAAATCACCATGCCTCATGCAACATCAAAGATCCTCACAGAAGATCCTATTTTTTATTTCAAATGGCATTATTCTATTACTTTCTCATTTGCCTTTCTACTGAATGCATCAGCAAATTCGAACTGTTTTGAGAGCTAGAATGAAAATCAAAAGAAAGTACTCTGCAACTTCAATATCAATTGCCAAACTTAATCTAAAAACAGTTCACACACCTGTTGACCTGAATATAAAACTGATTTAGGACTTCTGGAAAACATGCAACGACTCACATGTGTATGTAGGTGCTAATGAGGAAAGAAGATCTTTAGCGCAGTGCTCACCTGGTTTCCCCCAAGTCCGTGACACGTATACAAAATTAATGGTTTGCCTCCTTGATTATTTTCTCCAACATCCAGACATAGAGGCTGACCAAAGCTTTTAATCTAAAGGAAAATTTTCAAGTTATAAAAATAAATTTTTAAATCTATGTGGTATATATTTTTGCAATTAATTTCAGGAAGTACTGTTAATAATAATGTAAAATCTCAAAAGCAATAAACCAGAAAGTATTTCAGCAATTTTCCCTGAACCACATAAATGTTGCTGGTAAGGAGTATACCAAGTAAAAAGGAATAGGAAAATACTCACATATCCAGATATAACAGGATTAAGGTCTGGCACATATACTTCTGGATAAATATTGTTCAGATACCATGTAAAATTTTTACATTGAAGGCGGTGCTTTATTTCAAATCTTTTTGAAAGATCACCAAATGATTTCTGGAGAAAGATGAGAAGTGAAAGGAATACTTAATCAAAACAGCATTGATAAAGTACTTCAAATGCTATTATTTGTATTTATATTTAGATCTTAAAAAAAAAAATTCTGGGCCAAAATGCAAAATGCAATTTAACTGCATTCACCACTCATTCAGACAGCAAGTATGCCTGCCTGCTCGTTTCTGGCTTCACAGAGAACCAGGAACCACTGTGGGGCTGAGATAGTGCTATTTTATTCTTCCTTTTTGCCGCAAACCTCCCCCACGGGACAAAGATCTCTAGCAAAATGCTGTGGGCAAAGAAATAGTAGTGGCAGCATCCAAAATTGATCCCAATTTATATCCAAAAGTGATCTGTAAACTGAGATGTGAGAAAGCAGGTATAGAGAAACAGAGCCAACACATAATGTAATTTATATCTTTTCTCTAGTCAAGACCAACAAAAAACAACAGTTGGGAATATCTTTAAGTTTTAAGGGTGTTGCTTACTCTTAATAGTATCACCTAATGATATCTTAACAGTAACAATGTATAAGTAGAAAAAGGCAAGTTTTTAATTAATTGCATTTTATTTTTCTTTATTTTACAATTTTTTTAAAGAGCACTATTAAACTAAAAAGGTATTTAGTCTATAGGCAAAATTTTAAAGAAAAATAATATTATATTTGGTACCCAAATATATGAAAAAAGGTAAATACTCAAGCTTATCAATTCAGCTAAGAAAAATTTTTTCTCTGCCAACTTCAATGTCTTGAACCCAGATGTTTTAGCAACAAGTATGAAACTGTAAAAGACTTCTGGCTGGCTTATGCATTTTACCACCTAGATCAATTTGCCCTGTGGTAAAAACAGGGGTTTGCTGGCTCATTGGCACCTTTGTGGGTGACAAGAGAGCATAAGCTGTATTTAGCACCCACTTGCCTGCTTAGCCAAGTACCCTTGTGCATTACACAATCTGCCCAATTTGTCTTGGTGGCCTTGGGTAAAAAGATAGAGATCTAACCCAGCAGTGGTCTGACTTTGCATACTACTGACAGGTTACAGGGAGACCCTGGAGACCAAAGAAAAGGTGGAAAGAGGTTACCACCTTTCTTTCTGACAGTCTAAATGTTGATGCCCTTTAATCCCAATCCATACCGTACCCCCACAAGTTAGCACTGTTTGTTACAAAGAGTTCGGTGCCCATCACTGAGGCATGTTCTTAAACTGCCTAGTTCATTTACCACACCCGATATTAAAACAGTTGGAACTCAGTTGTAATGTATTAGGCATCACGATTCTGCAGAGCTTTTATCTACGACAGGGCAATAGCAACAATAGTATCGTACATTTGTTAGCACTTATTTCCTTATTTCACAGCTACTCTGGGAGATTGGCAAGTATTTCATCTCTCAAGACAGAGAAGGAGAGCGAAGAAACTTGGTTGAACACACACTCCATGTCCTGCCAATCTCCCACCCACCCCACTAAGTGCCATCCCCGTTTTACAGTCTCAAGGGGCTTTGCCGAGGTAACCCCTCCAGTGAGTAGTGAAACCAGAACTTGAAATGGAAAAGACTTGATACTCCTGGTTCACTCTCCTGCCATATTCTGACATTGTCTCCATTTCCAGTTCAAAGCCACTTAGCAGCTTGATGTAGGTGTTAATCGCATTACCTAAAACCAGTTAAAATCGGTTCCACTTAGAGTAAAATACTGAGCCACGGCAGTTACAAAAACTAATATCTTCCACCCTAAAAAGGAAACATCAAGCAGAATGCCTAAATTTTTTAAAAGTAGTTTACTCGATTTTTCCTTAAAAAAAAGAAAAATGGCATCAATAAGTTATATATTTTAAGAATTAAAACACCTAGCTTCAAAAATAACTTTTTAAATCTTTTGTACTTGAGTTGACTCAAATAAGTAAAAGACATGTGAACTTGGTATAGATTTTTACTGTAACCTAATTACTTAGCTCTAACTTACTTGTTTAACAATTTTTGCTGCATCTGTGTTTCTCCTATAAAATATTTCCTTGTATTCATCCATCCAGACTTCTGCAAGGCGAACTTGGTTGCGAGCAATCACCTGAGTGCCTTTTGGAAAGGAATGAGGGCTTTTGCTGCGAAAAACATGTCCAACAACAGAGCAAGGCATAATCTCCAACTGCCCACCACATTGCCATACCTGATAATTAATGATATTTGTTTAAATTGACAGTATTTTAGAAAAATCAAAGTGTTGCTTTTAAGTTTACCTTTAAGATATTAATAAAAACAAAATATACGAGAGATTTATTACAACTTCACAGATAGTCTTTGTCCTCTGCCAGTTCAACTTAAGTTCTTAAATATTAAGAACAATTTTAGTAAATGGTACAAACACTAAAGACAACAAAAGCATATTTTCAGAAAGTAATTTAACAAAATAGTGATATCAGATCTTTCATTAAAATGAATCCCAAAATTTCTTTTCGTTGAAACAATTATGCAAGCTCTCCAATATACATAGAAGACCAAAGGCTCTTCTGCATCTGACTTCCATCTTCTTATACAACCTACATGGTCACTTATCTTGAACAACAGATTCTCTGTTCTATGGCATAAACTGGCAGTCTTGGAGTAAATGCACCCAGACTCTATTTACTCCTTGCATATTCAATTTTGTAATCAAGAAAACAATTTCAGATACCCACTATTACCAAAGTACAATCTATTAAATTTGTGAAGTAGTTGGTCATTATAAAAAACTCATATGTACCTATTTAGAGAGAAAGGGTCAAAAAAGCTTATTTGCATTAACTCTAAATAAAATGGCAAATCATTATATCAACACCTAGTCACTTAAATATCAAATTGGTTCTGCCATAAATAATCACTAAGCAAAAAATCTAAAATGAAGTCATGCCTAATAGAATGTGCTAGTATTAGGGCAAGTGATCATATTCTTTCTTTTTTAAACAAAAGAGAAAATTCAGTAATATGTTCAATTTAACAAACTGTGCCTGAGATCCAATATGTGCTAGGGGTTGGGAATACTGAAAGGAATAAAATAAGACCCCTTCCCTTAAGAAGTTCAAACTTGGCTAAAATCATCACTGCTATTATGTGATGGAGCCAGAGGTAAAACTTAAATCTTCTAACTCCTAGTTCAGTTCTTTTTCCACTACATTCCAGCCTAAGGGATGAAAAATGAATGACAAAGTCATGCAGAAAATGAACTAATGAAATCAAATAAGCACATGTGGAGACCATCCAAAGTCTTTGTTTCTCATATTAACTTTTAATATGTATAGAAAAAAAAAAAAAGCTCATTTAATCCAAAGAGTTAAGTTCAATGTCCTTAAAATTATACATAAATGTTTTTCCATTCTGACTCCCTTGATAATCAAGTCATTTCCTGAAGCACTAGATTTCATTATATTTATCTTGGCTGGAATTCAGTAGCTGCAAGTGCATTAACTGGTGTTATTGCCTGGACACAGGCGTTTAATTGATTCCTCTTGTTACATTCACAGCAATGAATAAATATTTTAAGTTACATTTTAAACGGAGATACTGTTATTCTAAAATTTCTAGCAATTAAATTTTAGAAAGCACAAAAAGTAAAGACTGTACACTTCCACGATAATCAGTATCAGCCAATTAAAACAAATATTTTATTATTTAATATGCTCTGTTTTTATAAACTTACTCTGAAAGACATTTCTATATTTTCACCTCCCCAGATTTCCATTTCTTCATCGTAAGTTCCAATATATTCAAAATACTCTTTTGATATGGAAAAAAGGCCTCCTGCAAAAGTGGGTGTTCTGAAAAATAATCCAGTTGAACGTTGTTATAAAAGTCAAATACGAAAAAAAACATATTTTAAGAGCAACTGAATTAAATTCACCAACAAATTAAAGAGAAATCACAATTGTAGAGCTTTTATATAGATTAATAAAAACTAAAGATGCTATCTTCAGAGTCAAGTTTTTGTGGGGGAGGAGAAATGCTTTAAGTATCCTTTCCCAGCAGAGCAAAATTATGGTGTCTTCTAACCAAGCTTAAAGATTCTTAAGATTATGAGGAAGACATAAGAGCTCACTTAATTATTTTTATTTATTTTTTTTTTTTGTGAGGAAGATCAGTCCTGAGCTAACATCCATGCTAATCCTCCTCTTTTTGCTGACGAAGACCGGCTCTGAGCTAACATCTATTGCCAATCCTCCTCCTTTTTCTCCCCAAAGCCCCAGTAGATACTTGTATGTCATAGCTGCACATCCTGCTAGTTGTTGTATGTGGGACGTGGCCTCAGCATGGCCGGAGAAGCGGTGCGACTGGTGAGAGCCTGGATCCGAACTCGGGCCACCAGTAGTGGAGCGCGCTCACTTAACCGCTAAGCCACGGGGCCGGCCCCAGCTCACTTAATTCTACTTACTACTCGGTAAGGTGACGTGTAAGTAAGTACATAAATGACTTTTCAGTTCCCTACATATAGAATGTGTGTGTTTTTTATTTTTAGTGTGAGCTACCTTGGAGGCAATTACTGTAAAAAGCAAAGAGTACATACATATTCAAATAATTGAACTGTATATAAGATTTTGAGAGCAATCATCTTACTTAATTGGGTAGGTTTCATCTTTCCTTCTTTGCTTCTCATGATCAGGAAGTGATTCCCAGCCAAATGAAAGGCTCCAGTCAAAATTTCCACGGTTATGGTTACTTCCATAAGGAGAAGGTTTGTTGAATTCAAACGTGTTCATATCTATGGATGCAATATCTGGACTCACGACGGCAGTGTAGTTCTCTGCTATTCTGGCCAGCAGAGGCTCTAACCAACCATAGAAACACTCGCCTGGTAGGAACACAATTTTAATTAATTCAATGAAAACATTGAGGGTTTTTTCTTTTGGTTTTTTTGGAAAAGGGTTTACAGAGAAATGAAAATAAAGTCATTTGGGTCTTGAAGATTTATATAGGGGAGATTTCTTAACGGTTTCTTGTGAGGAGATGAGGGTAGGATGAAACAAGTAAAACAAGATTCAGCATAGTTAGGGAAATTTCCCTATACATGATTGATTTTTTTTTAACCTTAGAATGGAAACAAAATGATATGGATGTATTAAAGTTTCATATGATGTGTTTCTCTTTAAAATGGGCCATGAATCAAAGCTAACTTGTTGCTGATCCATACTACATAGCCTCAAAAGTGTTCTGATTTAAATTTGTCTCCCTGAGTAAGATATAGTAATTGAAATCTTCATTTCTCTGAGTGAGTCTTAGAAGAAAATGAGGAATCACAACATTCTGATTTTAGTAGTTGAAGAAGGACCATTCAAACCTGCCCCAGCCCTACTGGAAAATGAGGCAAAGGAGTGCCGTGAAAAGTCCGGGCCCTGGTCACAGGCCAGGCTGTCTTACATAACACACAGACAGTTCAGGAGATGCCAGGCTGTGCAGTCCTACTCAGGGCTCCCCATCCAGTGGAGTTTGACAGTCATGGTCCAGGAGGACCTTCAGACACATTTGCCTGGAGGGGAAGAATGCCCAGTCTGACATTATTGTAAATTCGGACTAGAAGAGGGAATATTGGAGAATGGACCATTTCCTTTTAAAATCACCTATTTTGGATTACCTTGAGATCTCTCTTCATTTTTTAAGTGCCTAGTATTAAGAGAATACTGGGTGTGTTAGCTCTAAGGAGACTCAAGCAAATCTAACAGGCCTTTTGTAACAATTAGTGAAGAATAGAAACCACTTGTTGGGTCAAATATAACCTAAGGGCTGGCCAATTCAAAGCTAAACACTCATACAGAGTAAGATCCACTAAATTTAGAGCTTGAGGGAGTGAGGGACATTTTAGTAAACATTGACTCTAAAAACACTTTCTAATACTTTATCTAGAATCATTGACGCTGAAAAAAACATTAAAATACAAAGAGAAAAAAAAAAACCAGCAGCAACAAAACAAACCAAAACTGCCAATGTTCATGGGAGAGATACCAGACAAAGCTGGGAAGGGGCACCCCTAACTTGGCAAAAGAGTGTGCAAATCTCTGAAAAAAACACAAAACTGAAATATAAAAATTAAAAGTGTCAGTACTAGGACAAAGTTTAACGATAGGGTTGACTACACTTAAACAAACCTTCCACTAATTTTAAAGTGTAGGAATCAAGAATAACAAGGAAACACACTTTTTTTTTTTTTTGACAGAATGAGCATCTGAAAAAAATCTCAGGCAAGGATAACTCACTGGGGAAACTGGTCACTGGTGGACAGTAAAGTTGAGGAGCCTTAAACAGAAGGAGGTAAGAACTCCACGTAAGTGAAAGGAAGTTCCTACTCAGAGCTGTCATCTGTGTGGGCCGTCATAGCTATAATGACCAGTTGAAAATGATGTTAAAAGAAAATGCAATTAGGCATTTAAAGAAAAGTCTTCCTTACCTTTTAAATTAGAGGGAGTGGGAAGAAAAATGTTACAACTGTGTTTATACATATATACTTACAGTGAGCATCTAAAAATGTGAGCGTTTCAGCTGTTGCTACTGTTGCTCCTAGCAACCGTGCAGTGATCAGACCTTTTCTCTCTCTTTGTCTGACTATTTTTACTATAGAAAATTGTTTTATATATTCCTCTAGTTTACCATGTAAATACTCTGTAAGAAAAAAAAATCAGAATTAACTCTTCCTAAGATTATTTTCATATATAATATATGAAAGCTAATAAAGAAACCACAGGGTAATGATCCCCTCCACAGTTATAATCTTAGCAGTTGCACATATTCTTCCGTTGAGGTGAAAATTATATCATCTTTATTTTAACTCTTTATTGGAAAAAAAATCTATATATGCAAATGTTAACTTCTGAACTACCATAATGCATAACAGTATAACATATACTTATCCTGTATGTGTCATATGAATAAATGTAATGTATTTGGGGGAAGTGAGAGACTTCACATGAAGTAGACCCCAGGAGTTAAGAAGAGTCATTTAGAGGTCAGAGAAAATAGACTAAGGAAGCGAAAGAAACTGAATTTGGCCAAAAAGATACTTGGTACTTCTTAAAATTGGTATTTAAATCTGGAAATTTATAGAAAAATGCCAAGTATCAAAAAGATTCTCAGATATTTAGGCAATGAACAAAATAATTTAAGACCAAAATCTCAAGAAAAAGGCGAGTAGGAAAGTCCAGGGCTACAGCAGTTTGGGAATATTTCTATAAAGAGTCAGCAGAAAATTTTCAAAAGCTCTGGAGTCTCCTGACAGAATTTTTTCCAGTAAAAATATGAAAAAAGAAAGGAGCATGTAAATCAGAAATGAAGTTTAAAAACAGACAAAATTTTAGTAATGGGTATATAATTTAAAATATTCAATATTCCAATTTGGATGAGATACATAATAAGATAAGCAAGAGTTAAGAAAGTAGGTGAAAGAAAAACACATTAATCAAGTCAGTCCAGTGTTGTTCATATTTTTAAACAATTTGTTATTCCTGCTTTTTCACCATTAAATTCTTGATTCCTTGTTGAGTATATAACACAATTCTTCAAGTGGCCTTCTTGGGCCCATAGCACAGGCTCAAAAAGATTTGGGAATATTGAGAACATCCATAAATGTCCCGGTATGATGTTTGCTTCTGTGGGATTTCAGAAGTAAATGCATGACTCTGACTTTATCTGTGATTATATGATTTTTCAATTCTCCAGTGGTACACATAACAGAGTTGCTTATTGAAAGCTTAAACATTCATAAAGGAGGTGAGAGACCAGGAAGAACTTTTGTGGAAAAATAAATCTGTCCAAACACTGCTGTCTCAGAGTAACAGGTTAACTTTTTAAGCACCTTCTAAGTACTTCAGAATTAATTCTGAAATACAAGCAGGATTGTAATCTGTCTTAAAAATATAATCATAGATATTTGTTTTAATCATAGGCTTGCAAAATAGAAACTTATAAAACAGAAACATTTCAAAGGTCTTAATGCGGATTAACTTTTTAAATGGATCAATACAGATTCTTTAAATAAACCCTCCCACTGTTCGAATGTGTTAAGAAATTTTGATTTATCCACAACTTCCAAACTTCCTATAAATTTTTACCTGCCCCCTAAATAGTCCCCACCCACACCCTTCCTTCTGTGAGGTTAAGAGCACAAAGCTGTGAAATCAGACCTCCCACGTTCAATTTATAGCACCATTACTTTTAGCAGTGTGACTTTGGGCAAGTTATTTTACCTTTTTGTACCTCAGTTTCTTTATGTGTAAGATGGGGATAATAGGACTTGACCTTACAGGGGGTTGGGAGGATAAAATGAGAGATTACCTACAAATAAAGCATTTAAGACAGGGACTAGCACATGGCCTATGCTCTGAAAATGTTGATCATCTTTTGTTTGTTATCATTGGGATTTAACTATCTCTGTTACTTGATTATCCACATATTTATGCTGCTTTTCCCTAAGCAAATTGAAATCAGGGACTCTGGTTTCTACTTCACAAGCTCCTTTGCAGCAAGTAGGGACACATTTTCCACAGTGGGTACTCATTAGATAGCTCTTTGACTGATTCAATAAGACAAATCACACCAGTATGCAAAGATAGCCCTCGCCAAGAAAACTGTTTCAAATCTGTTGTTGACTGCTATAAAGAATTATAAAAATAATCAGACCCTTCGACCACACAGTCCTACTTTTACTAACTTATCCAAAGATATAATTCAAAAGAAGGAAAACAACAAGCACAAGGATATTCACTTCAGTATAATGTACAGTAATGTTATGGGATGAATAAAGGTGAACAGTTAAATAAAATGCATCTAATTCACCATTGTCACTAAAAATAAAGTTTTGAAGGTAAAAGAAAAGGGCTAATAACAATGTTATGTGGAAATGTCCGATTTCAAAACTGGATTTCTGACATGGATATAATTAGATAAACATTATAGGCTTATTTAGACAGTGATTAGGAGAGAGAAGGAAAAGATTAAAATGGTTAAAACAGAAAGATTATGAATGGATACCTCTTTTCATTCTGATTTCCTTTAATTCTATTAATTTTGTTTGTGCAATAATAGAAGTTACCTTCAACTGAAGGCTTACTAGAAGTAGCCTTACTGTGCCCCTATTGCCCCGCTACTTGGAAAATCAAACAAAACAAAAATCATCTGAGAAGCGAGTTCAAGAAACCGAAGAAGAAAGATTTCTAAGTTTTTGTTGGTCTGTTTTTTTGCTTTTTAAGATAAAACATATGAGAAGTATGCAGAACTTAATCAGACGTCACTTAAAACTCCACCGACTACAGTCCAACTAGATGGAAAGTATAAAAATTCAGAACAGATCAAACAGTAAATAAATTAGTTGATTACAATTGAGTGGTGAAGTAACCTGGGTAAGAAGATTGGAGATTCAAATCAGACATCTGCATACAGTGTGTAACTTGAATCCAGGGAATTTGAATTGTAAAACTTCCCCAATTGGTGGACAGGTTTCACATCCAGGTCAACGATCTCTAGTGATAAGCAAACTTATTCCACCTAGATGTTAATTTACCTTGAGAACAAAACCTCAAATCACTCAGGATATTTGATTTTGAAATCATAGGAAAGTTTAGAATTGCATGTAGAAATAATTAAATAAACTAGGTTAATAATTTTATGCTTTATTCACTTATTACCATTTCTGAAGTCCGGATACATCTTATAATCGATGACATGTCACTTAATAGGCAGTGTCATTTTTTTGTCTGTTATCTTGTGGTACATAAAGTAATGATTTATTTTACAATAGATGGTGCTTTGGATTTGATAAAATATTACCTCCATTTTACAGATGAGGAAACACCTAGTTAGTGCTGGAGCTGGAATTTGACCTTAAGGAATTTGGCTTCAAACTTAGGCTTATTCAGGAATAAACTTCATAATCATTGAAATAATCTGGATCTGTTTGGTATTTAAAATACTTGTAATGTTTGAAAATTTAGCAAATTAGAGTATTTGTCAGATTAGCCTTGTGATTCCAATTGAACATGTGTAACTTCATAACTGATTATCATAATTTTAAGTAGAAACACATTAAAGAATTTGGTTAACTTTGCAAACAACATCGGAATATTTAAAAGAGCCAAAATAAAACAGGATGTGGTGACTCAGTGATTTTTTACTACTCTTTTATATTATTAATATATTATTTATATTAACTCATCTAATCTTCAAAACAATCCTAGGAGTTATGCACCATTTATGTATTTCCTCAATTCTAAGTTGTACAATTGGATACTTCTTATAATCAATGGCATGTTAGTTTTAATTGGCTGTAAGGGTTTTTTATTCTAGTAGTATATAAACTAATGACATATCATACAATAAATTTGATGAGATATGGCATTTTCTCCATTTTACAGATACAGAAACTGAGGCACGGGGGGTTAAGAAACTTGTCCAAGTTACATAGCTGGTTAGGACCAAAACTGAGATTCAAACCAAGGCAGCCTGACTCAAGGCTCAAGTCCGTGCTCTTAACCACCTTGCCTTACAATAAAAGTCTCATGCGAGGACTACAACGTTATGAATAATGATGTTTCATACATTTAACTCCAAAATATTCAAATATGGATATCCTCGGATTCTACTTCCATTCATCATACATACCATATATGCTATCATATTTAAGCTGAGATGGCATACAGAGAGTATAATATAACCAAATAGACTTTGAACAACACCACATGGATTTACTCAGGAACAATCTAATTTGCGCATGCTTTCTTACCATCTACACTAGCATCATCCACCAAAATGATTTCCTTCAGCAGTATGGCAGGTGAGGAATAGAGCACACTGTGGACAGTTCTAAGCAGTGTGGACCACGCTTCATTATGAAAAACTATTATGACACTAGTAGTAGGCAGGGGAGGACAGCGCTTAAATTTTTGTTCAATACATCTAGAAGAAGTCAAAGAAGTAGAAAAACAATTATGAATTTTATTACTTTGTTTCACAGTTATACCATTAATAAAATTATCATTACTTAACCTTTATCACCAAAGAAATGATAGTGGATAGTTTCTTTCTATGGAAAATGATCTTAATGCTATGTAAATATAAACAGATCAAAACAAAATTTTTTTATAACCAGACCACTCACCCAGAGATCATGTCCACTGATACAGACTACATGTCAAGGATTAAAACACGCTATTGTAAGCTTTCTCAACAATAATACAAATAACATTTTAAATAAGACAACCTATAAATGAGACAACCCGTAAAAATGGTAAATATTTGTAATTGCTCAAATAAAAACCAAGTTTTTCTCCTTCCTTGTAGAAATCACCCATTTTTCTTATTATTTGCAATTTTTAAATAGTGCAACTTTATTAAATATTCATTTTTGTAGAGATTATCTTAAATCAGATACTTTCCTAAGTACGCAATATTTTCCAAGTTTATTTAATCAATTTACTTAATCTATACTTGAACTAAAAGGGAAAAAATAGCTCACTATAAAATCTATTTTCTTAAGATGTTCATCATTCAGCAAAAACTTAAGTACCTACCATATACTTTATGCCATGCTACGTTAAAGATTTTTGCTCCAATAATCCAATCTACTGTTCAATTAAATAAGACAGAATTTTAAAATTTCCTTTTTAAAAAACTATATTTAAAAATTTAAAATAAAATTTGTAAATCCATTTTAAAAGTCCTGTGCTCCTTTTGCCACACGAAACATTGATAGGGAAAGGAGAGAGATCCTAAGTAGTTTTTGACTAATTAGTGGTACTAATTTCACAATACGATTTCATAAACCCCATTTATTTTGAACGATTAGCAGGTTAAACTTATGGTTTAAAATTTGTTTTACATGTCATTTAAAGTAGTGAAATTAAAATAACTTGCTCAGGTGGTGAACATGATGTAATCTATGCAGAAATAGAAGTATAATGATGTACACCTGAAACTTATACAATGTTATAAACCAGTTACTGCAATAAACAAAAAATTTAAAAAAAAGATAAAAAAATGAAAAACAACAACAACAAGAACAAAAGAACATGCATGCACCCCCCCCCCCAATAAGGTGGAAGAAAAACATCTGGGTGAAGCAGCCATTAAAGGAAATGGTCTTTTTCTGTGACAGAAGGTCCACAAGAACCTTGGAAGCTGTGATGGAGGAAAAGCAGATGTCGGCAATAGATAAATTACGCAGCAAAAAATACATGGGGGTGTGAAGGCGAGACTCACAGGTCACAGTGACCATGATGAGAAGGTTTCCCAGCAGAGTTGTGACATACACCCAAAGTAGGAAAAGAAATAAGACCAAGTTCAGTTCTTGATTCTAGGTTAGGCCAAGGAAAATAAATTCTTTTACCCTGGTGCAAAAAAAAAAAAAATAACTTGCTAAAGTGACTGCATACTCTCAGTCAAACCATCTGAAAATTCTGGCATATAGAAATGTGCTTAAATTATCAGTCACATGACCATCTGGCTTTGGGAGAAACTGGATCTATATTTCTAATGAGCATGGAAAAGATTAGCAATTCTTCAGAAAATATGTTCCTTGCTGATACAGGTTAAAGAAAGTAAGTATTAAATCTTCACCAACTCTTCACAGTTCTAGGTATCTATTCCTATCAAAAAAGGGTTCTTTATGTGCTTAGTTGTTTTTCACTTATTTAATGACTAATATTATTGAATATTATTGCAGCTTCTCAATGCTAACTTGGGAAAAAAAGGCTTATCTTGAGCTGACTTTGATTGTCATGTCAAAGAATAAAAATCGTGCTTCTTGAATTGTGACATGGATTGCTTTTCGGTCAAGATCTCTTCCAAAAATCAGTAAAGTGTAATATTGCATTTTAACCTATTAACGTAAAAAAGGAACTATACTGTGCCCTGTTTAATAGCTATAATATTTATAGACATTCATTTGTTTCTTCACACATTCACTTAAAAATGATGAGCAACTTAACCTTGAATCACAGAGATTAGAATCGAGGACAGTAATCTACACAACTTCAATATTGAGGGACTCATAGTTGGAGCAGGTATTTATGATTATAAATCTAGAAAAATATGAGTGAAGCAATCGATTTAAGTCTACTAAAGTACTTTTCTTCAAGTTCACTTCCAAATGTAATTCTATTATAACCAGAAAGCAAAATATGTAGGCATTGTTTGCTTAGTTTGTCCATCTTACACTTTCAACAAATCTACAGACCATTTGAAAGCACTAGAATTCATTTTAGCCATCTTAAATGATCAACTAAGGACAAAGAGACAGCACAGTAGAATCTAGGGGGTAAATCTCAGTCAAAACACTGTATACTTGAGATAAACATGCAAACAAAGTGACAATAAAAATTCAATGTTGGCCTCTCATAAAATAAAGAAAGACAGCTCTATAAATATGAGCATTTATTCAACAAAACTCTAGAGAAAGAATCATAGCTGAATTAGTAATTATAACAATATTGTCCCTTAAAAGAAAGGTTACAAAACACGGGGCATTCTTAAATATAATTATAGCACTGGAAGTAGCCACAAAGTCTGTGACTTAGTTCATAAAATATTGTTATCTAAAAGTTCCAAAACCTTGGCCCATTTTTAAACATTTCTATTCTACAGCAATATACCAAGGAATAGAAACAACTCTCTGCCTCCTACATTTCCCGTAAAAACTGCCCTATATTTTCTCCTTAATAGATGAGAAAACTAAAGCATTTAAGAATAAAGGATTTCCTTGTAGTTCTATAGAGGTCAGATCTAGAATTCAGTTTTCTAATTTCTATGATGATAACTTTTCATGTGTGTAATGCTTCCCCAAACATAGAAACGGATATCTAGCCTCAATAATCATAAGCAAAAATAATTAAAACAGATTAAATAAGCGGTATTTGCTGATTTTTTGTCTCAGAGTGGCTAAAGAACAGGCAACTACCTTAGCTAATGCCCCTCCCCTGCAAACCGTAGTGATAAGCAGTAAACAGTGAATATCCTTCAACATACTCAGGAGGTCGAGTGTCTGGTCCAAGATCTCGGTGTAAAGAAATCCTGTCACTTGCAAAAGCATTAAAACAGTGTTTTGCTTCTCCACGTTCTTTTTCCTTCTGCTCTTCAACACTTAAATTGGTTGTCTTGAATGCTTTACCAGAAGCACCAGGTGCATTAGAATCCTGAGGTGGGCGATCAAGAACGGGTTTCAATTCTGCTGCTGTGTAATATCCTTGCAAACAAGGTCTCTCACCAGCATCAACGTTTTGCCTGACAGGTGCTCCTATTTGCATTTTTGGCATTGCATCTTTAATATTGTTTACAGCTTCTAGCATTAAATCTAACACCTTGTTTTTGTTTTTCATGTTTTTTTCCATCCTTGACTCCTCTTTGGAATATTGAACACTTACTTCTCTTTGCATTAAAATCAAAAATATTATAAAGAAAAAAATTACTCCACCAAGCTTCCAGAACTTTTTATGGTAATGTCTTTTAAGGTGTAATTTTACTAGTCGCTTTACATGAGCCATTCTGACATTAAAAGCTTGTCACTTGACAAATAACAGTTATAGTTTCCTCTGTTACTTATATTTTTTATCATAGATTTGCTGGCAAGAAGTTTTCCTTAAATTGTAATACCTATAAACAGAATAGATAGATAGACGGAATTAGTAGCTATTCATTCTTATAGGTATGGTTCAATTCATTCATTTAGCCAACAACTGAACATAAGCTATAAACAAGGTACTCTTATAGCTAACAAGAGCACAAAGATATCTTGCCCACAAGAAAATTGCCCTTTTGGAAGAACACAAGTGCTATAATTAACTACATTCTACGGGGGCTATAAAATACTAGTGATTTCTCTCTAGTAAAAAAAATACATTCTTTGTTAACTCTGGCTAATATCTACTAGATGATATGCATAAATTATTTTTATAAATATATTTGAGTTAAAAAAAGATATAACTCAATAACCAAGGAGCCAAAGGACTTCTTTAAACTAATTATAAAGAAAAGACAGAATCTATAAGAAAGCAAAGATATACTGACAGGTAGTCAGGCATGTATCTAAAATAGTACTCTTTATTTTATGAAGTTTGCCCTCAACCTATGAACTTCTACTCCAACTAAACCAATTAAGGTTATAAAGCAGCTTCACCAACAAGTAAACTGGCATTCCTCCAAATTTGCTTACCTGATAGTACCTGTAAATTCTGACAGAACCAATAAAGAATAGAAAATTAAGAGCCTTTAATGTCTTGTTATATAACAGCTATTTTCAATAGCTCACACCAATACAAAATCTAATAGCAAAAAGAAAATGACAGGGGCCAGCCAACCGGCGAAACGATTAAGTTTGCACACTCTGCTTTGGCGGCCTGGGGTTCGCAGGTTCAGATCCCAGGTGCGGACCTACACACCGCTCATCAAGCCATGCTGTGGCAGTGTCCCACACACAAAAAATAGAGGAAGACTGGCACAGATGTTAGCTCAACAACAATCTTCCTCAAGCAAAAAGAGGAAGATTAGCAATAAATGTTAGCTCAGGAACAATCTTCCTCACCAAAAACAGAGAAAATGACAGTAAGCTTACTTGAAGTATCTTTGAAGAGGCAATAGAGATCATTGAGTTATAAAAGCAGTACTTGGTTTGATGAAATACTGCTTGCAGTTGATCCTAAGAACAGAGCAACATGCTTACTACATCCTAATATGGGCCACCAGGAACAAAAAAAAAAGAAAAGAAAAAGAGGACATTGATGAAGCCTGAATCGTGGTGAAGGTTGATTTTCTTCATGATGCTTAAAAATATGTAACATGAAAAGGTTTCAGTACATGATTACATACCTTGCACCACTATAGTCAGTCAAGTAATTTGCAAGGGCAAAGAGGCAAGAAAAATGCCTGTCCTCCCTAAATCCTAAACATATTTTAAGGAAAATGTCATTTATGGAAGTGAAAATTAATTTGACACTTTATTCAGCTTCTCTTCCAAAGTTATCACTAAATTTAAAATAAGAAAACCAAGTTCCATGATGGATCCTCTGGCCCTTAGCAAGAACTTTTAAGCTGAATAAACAAAATAGACAGAACTTGAATACCTATTTCTACACACTATTTCTAATTGGACTGCTCTATTTTTTTGTGGTATGGAATGGACACTTCAGCTCCAAAAGATACCTCAATTATGATGTATGTTGCCCAAAAAATGAGATTCCAATATATCTGAGCTTTGGTTACCTTAAGAGTCCCATGTAAGGATTAAAATGACCTCTTAAGCTTTTTACATTATTTGAAGACATAATAGGAGTTTCAGAAGCATACAATTGTGGTTGTGTAATTTTTTATGTGTCAAATGTTGGGCTAAGCTATGGCTACAAGATTAAAGATACCTTTAAGGCCCAGAGAGTAGTATGAAATACGGCACATCAACAGGCAACCACAAAGCAGTGTGATGTGTGCTATGACGGGGGACTATGAAAGCCACATGGAAGAGAAGGAGAAACGTTAGGGAAAATTTTCCAAAGATGACACCATCATTGAGCAGAATCTTGAAAAATAAGCAATTTTTAGGCAGGCAGACGAGAGAGGAGAGAGAGGGAATGGCAGATGCAAAGGCATAAAAGCAAAAAAAGACATGGCCAGTCCTTGAGTACAGCAGAAGTAGAAAGCACAGGTAGGAAATGGCAGGAGGTGAGGCTGGGAGGTCAGTTAAAGACAAGTTCACAAAGTGAATTTGGAATTTACCAATGTTGTCCTGAATGGATGGAATGGAAAGAACTGAATGATTTTAAGGAAGGTTCATAAACATATTTATGTTTTATAAAAGTCACAGGTTCCTCAGTACCAGTAAAGGTGATGGATATCAAAGAGATGAGAGGACAAGGAAGGACTGACAGGACTGATTTAAGAGAGTCCAGGAAGTAGAAGCAGATAGGACTTGGTGAGAGAAAGGGAAGAATGGAAGGTGGGTGGGTGAAGTGATGACATTAACAAAAGCAGGGAATATGGAAGGATAGACTTGGAGTGGGAATTAGGGAGATAATTTGTTTAATTTTGGACATGAGAAATCTGAGATGCTGGTAGGACTTCCAAGGCGAGTTCCCATGAGCAAAAAGAAAAATGGGACTGAAAATCAGGGAAAAGCTCTGTCCTAGAGATGAAAATTTGAGAGTCAGTTTTGGGGTGCAGAGGAGTTCACTTACAGTATATAAAGAGGCCAGGGAAATAGCTACATTTAAGGGGTGGGAAGAAAACAAAGAGACTGGAAAGAAAGACCAGGGGAAACAAGAAAACAAAACAAAGGAGAGTCAAGGGAAAATAGACTGACAGATAAAGCATCCATGTCAAAAGGATGTAGATTTTACAATCTGCATCTTATCCTTGAGAGATGTTCATTGTTTGGCAGTTGGTTGATCTTTATAAGTAAAGTTCAACTAGACGTGGTCCACTGGGCTTTAGTGCAAAACCAGAAATGAACTTTGGCAGAGAATCCATTCCAAGATCCTAGGGCTTAGGATCCAGAGTGCTTTCAGACTAACAGACAATAACCTGATCTAAGAGGTTCCAGGAAGATAAGGAGGGGCAAAATGTTGGAGTTTCACAGGATAATGGTCCCTAACCTATGAAATACAACCTGATCACCATTCTCTAACCACAGCTTGACTATAAATAAATAGATATAAATCAACTTATGTTCACCCTCCTTTCTTTCCCTGAGAGAAACACCAAAAATCCCCTTCTACAGTGCTATTCAGCAATACTAGATTTCTTCAGTAAACAGTAGTAGGCAGGCTAGACTAGGAATTTGAAAAGGAATGAGCTGGTCTCCTTTTAACACAACATACAACAGGAAAGAGTCCTAGGAAAGCACAGAGTAGAGGGAGATGATAGTACTAAATCCTTCTACAGTAGTGATGGCTTTCCCAAAATATTTTACGCCAGAAATCATATCTGTGGGTAGGGTGGGGAATTAGGAAGAAGGATGGAATTAATGAGGCAGTTAGAAGACAGTTCTTTTTTAGGAATAAATTATAAACTAAAGGAGTTTTCTTCATCAACAGGGCAATAATCCTATCATTGTACATGCTTACCTACCTGAGGAAGTCACTCAATTAGTAGGTGTTAGTTTAGGATGTCTTTAAGGAAAGAGTCAAGGAAAGGTCATGCAGGACATGGATAGTGTCTCTCTTATTCATGGTTGTTTTTCTAGCACTTACCACAATGTTGGTGACATAGTGTGTACCCAATAAATGTTTGTTGACTGGAAAAGGGAAGGAGGACCAAGATTTCATTTATTATTAGAAATAATAAAAACAATAGTGAAGCCCGGTACCTGAGGGTTACTGTATTCAATAAGAACACAATTACCCTTTGACCTTGTTCCCAAAATAGCCATAGATGAAAAGTTAATCTTGTTAATTTGCTATTTTCTTGTTTAACCTGAGGGGTGACTCAAGGGTCACAAGGATTTATAAGCTTGTTTCCCAGAAGAAAAAGAATGCCTTTAAGGAAGTCACCAGATAACCAGCCCCCAGCTGCCCTTGACACCCAGAAGTCTGACTGCCCAAGGGCTTATCTGGAGTGAAAGGAACATGGATTTCCCCTTTCTTTTTCCAAAACTCCTCCACCCAAGCCCCTTAGCTCTATAAAGACCCCCTGTTTTCTTCTTTTGGGAAGGAAGATTTGAGAGAACCTATCCTACCACCTTCTCATTTTGGCCAGCTCGAATAAACCTTTCTGCATCTCCAAGGACAGGTGTCTCAGTGATTGGCTTATTGCACATCGGGCACACAAACTTGAGATTAAGAGGTTCAGTATCAACAGTTAAGTTTTGTTAAATGTTGATTAAGTCCCTGATATCTTAACACTTACTATAAAAATTCTATTCTACTTTTCCAATAATCTTGTGAAGTCTATGTTATTCACATTTTACTGATAAACACTGAGAGTCAAATAGATCAAGTGGCTTGGCCAAGGTCATTTAGCTTAGGAGGAAGAGCAGCATTTCCCCAACTGTGTTCCAACTCAGGTCTGATGTAAGATCTTGAGCTTTTACTGAAGTTATCTGAAATAAGCTTATTAAGAGTTAAGAACTGATAAGGAGATAAAGGAGATAAAGAAAACCTAGGAAAAAAACTACAATAGCCTCGTATCACCTCAAGTGAGGTTTTCCAAACAAATGAGTTAAAAAAAAAAAAAAACTGTTTTCAGAGCATGTTTTTGGAAATAAAGATTGAGGATGGGATTGTAGATCTTGACAATAGAAGATTATTGAGACCTTTTTGAGTCTACTAAAGTAGGAACAGGATGCTTTGCTCTTTTCGGATTATTTCTGAAGAGAATAGTCTTCTTTTATCGATTGCTGATCATTTGAAGAGTTCGACATAGATCTCCCAGGGATTTTATATGACTTTTCTGTTCTTTGCTGCTAATGTGCAACATCAGGCTTCCATTAATGATAAATGACACTCAACATTAGGCATCTCCATCAGTGGTTCTCAACTCTGGATACACATTAGTGGAAAGCTCTTTAAAAATGCAGTGCCTTAGGCCCCACCTCTAGAGAGTTTAACTGTTGTAGGGGTGGGGCCTTGGCCCTGCTTTTGTTGTTATTTTAAACTCTCTAGATAATTCTAAACGGCTGCAACAGTTAAGAATCACTGGTCTACTTAGAGGTTAAGTGCGCGCGCTCCACTACTGGCGGCCCGGGTTCGGATCCCAGGCGCACACCGACACACTGCTTCTCTGGCCATGCTGAGGCCACGTCCCACATACAGCAACTAGAAGGATGTGCAACTATGACGTACAACTATCTCCTGGGGCTTTGGGGAGGAAAAAAGAAGAATCACTGGTCTAGGTCACAAGACTTTGGGCAAATCAAAACTAGCACCTGATAACAAAAGGACTGTATCTATCCAAAGGCAATCACATAATTAATTTCTAATACTCCAAAGACAGGTTTTTCAAAGTAGATTCTTGATAAAAATTGAGAAAAAGGGGCTGGCCCTGTGGCCAGCGGTTAAGGGCGTGCCCTCTGCTGCTGGTGGCCCGGGTTCGGATCCTGGGTGCACACCAATGCACCACTTGTCAGGCCATGCTGTGGCGGCGTCCCACATAAAGTGGAGGAAGATTGGCATGGATGTTAGCTCAGGCAAAAAGAGGAGGATTGGCATGGGTGTTAGCTCAGGGCTGATCTTCCTCACAAAACAAAAAAAGAAAAAAATGAGCAAAAGTTCTTTTGACATGGAGAGATAAGATAAGATCCAAAGCAAGAATGACCCAAAGTTTCCTGAAATGGCTCAGGGGTTAATGCTGATATAAATGAGGCACTGAGGTTTTATTTCAAATTATGATGTTGTAAAATCATTTTTAAAATATTTTATTCCCATCAAAAAAATGAGAAAACAGACTCTGAACAATAAAACACGTAATCCAAAAGACACACAATAAATGAATGAATAAAATAAAACCAGGATTCTTAATTTCTATTCCTGGGAATAATGCCATGTTCCTAGACCATGCTACTTGCCAAATTTGAACACCTTTGTGAAAACAGCCAAAGAAACAAAATAAATCTCTCCCAGAATCAACTTTCAATTGGATTCATAAGTTTGAGAATTGAAAAAAAAAAATAATAAGCACAACAAACTCAGGATATAATAAGTTATATTTGCACATTAGAATGATTACCAGATGAAGGATTCATTCTTCTTGTACTCTTTCTAAAATCTTTAAACCTTTAAAATGCTCATTTGCTAATTATAAAAGATCACATTCACAGAAAAAGAGAGGGGAATACTATGAAATAGTTTTTTTTTTTTTTTCTGTGAGGAAGATTAGCCCTGAACTAACATCCATTGCCAATTCTCCTCATTTTTGCTGTGGAAGATTGGCCCTGGGCTAACATCCATGCCCATCTTCCTCTATTTTATATGGGACGACACCACAGCATGGCTTGACAAGCAGTGCATCGGTCCGCACCTGGGATCTGAACCTGCAAACCTGGGGCCACTGAAGCAGAGGACGTGAACTTAACCACTACACCACTGGGCCTGCCCCCTGAAATACTTTTTTAAAAGTAGAAAAAAAATAACTAAAATTCAGAGATCCTCTAAATTCTAAATCCTTATAAACTTCTAAAGTTAGAAAAAAAATTCAGAGACCTTCTAGTCTCAAAAAATATTAATTTATATCCTAGTATATATGAAGACATTTCAAAAGGTATTAATAATACATAAAAATATCCACAGTGATACTTTGAAAGGCTAAAACAATACACACATTCTAACAGTCTGTGAGACTGGGTTAAAATCAATGGATTATTCTCAAGGGTAAAAACATACCTCCATCTGAACAGAAAGAACTGAATCTCACAAATAAAAATAATCTAACTATAAAACTGTGGCTTCAAGTTATCTCGACTATGGCTTCTAAAACTGTAATGTGACAATGAATCACGTGGGGGTGTTGTTTCAACGCAAATTAAGATGGGAAAATATCAAGATAAGATGCATCTTTATAGTGATGGTTGCCCCTCCAGGTGAAAAAGTACACACTGTAAGAATATTAGTGTGGAAATTAATAAACAGAAACCTCATTAAAATGGAGTGAGGAGGCCAAAAGGGGGAGCTCCTATACCCTATGTGGATAGCTGAGCCCAACAGGAAGAAGACAGACTTCCTTTTCTTGACTGGCAAGGAGCTCAGCCAATGAGAGTCTGTTACAACTCAGCCAATGAAAAGCCACTATACTTCAAACTCTCAATTCCTCCAATGAACTCTTTATTTACAGTAGCCCTCCCAACTTCCCCTTCCTCTCTATAAAAGAGTTTCTCCTCCCCTTGCTGCTTGGCACTTGCATGTGGCTTGCCACTGTTGCAGACCCCCAAATTGCAATTCTTTGCTGATCCTGAATAAAACTTTTTTTGCCGAAGAAACAACTGGCTGTCTATTTGTTTAAGGTCAACATTTTTTGTGGCCTGTATGAGGATCCAGAGAAGACCCCCAATGACTCCAAGACTGATGAGCAAACAGATGAGGTACCCACAACAGATCCCATTGAGCTTGCTGCATTTCTTGCCGACCCTGGAGTTTGACGGTAAGTCTTTTCTCCTGGATCCAATCTTCTGCCCTTTTTGCATGTGAAGCTCTCCAGGCTTTATTCAAGATCTATTTTAAGGCTTCATTCTTTTCTGGTTAAGGCCTCCTTTGTCCGTGAGTACTCAGTTGGCACTTCAGCCTGATTCTTTTGAAATCAGGCTGTTTCTCCCAGAACTGTGCTAAGCCTTTGGTCCGATTCCTTTGGAACCAAATTTTTCCTACTTGGAATTGGGCTGGCACTTCAGCCGGATTCCCTTAGGAGCAGGCTGTTCCATTGCAACTGCAATGATCAACCTCAATCTGATTTCCTTTGGAACTGGCCTGTTCCATCGGAACTGCGTTGTTCAACCTTCAGTGCACCTTACTGAAATTGGACTGCTTCTATTAGAACCAGCTGGTATTTGGCCTGTAGACTTGGAGAATTATTCCTCTGCTATAGAGGAAAACCTTGAAAAAATATGATCCCAGTTATCTAAATATTTTGAGGGTGCCCTCCCCCACAGGGACTCTGGCCAATTTTATGTTTAAAAGACCTGGTACTTCCTCATGCATATTTCTAACTAAATAGACCAATTTAACCAAAAGTAATTTAGAACACCAATGGCCATCGTGGGGAACTTATGGACTCCCTAAACTTTTCTTAAAACCAAATTGGACAACCATAGCTCTGAAATTTCGAAAATTGAATGGAAGGCTTATTTCAGTTGGTATTTTGAGGCTTCCAAATGTTACTAGGAGTCTAAAATTGCCTCTTTGCAAAATAAGATTTTAAGATTCACTGAGGTGAGCAAACGATTAAAGAAAGATAAAGTGGCTTCTGAAGCCTCATGTTCCTCTCCTCTGGCGCCATCTTCCTCCTTCCTCTCTATACCACCTACACCTCCTTTATACCCTCAGATGACCCATACTAACTCTCTTGCTGAACTTCCCCGTTTCCCTGAACCTTTCCCCACTTCCCTCTTCCTCTGAACCTATTGAACCTGTCCCTTTAAAATAAAGCCTTCAGAGGATCCAAAGGCTAAACCCTTAATTTCTTATACCTCCTGGACTAAAGCTGAACTACAAGCCATAGTAAAATATTTTCCCAAAGTAATCGGAGATCTTCACAGATTTGCTGAGGAATGTAATATAGTCATTCAAACTTATCAAACCTGGTTTCTCTCACATATATCAGCTAGTTCATATGCTTGTCAGTGAAGGCTAGGCCCAGCATTGAATGAAAACTGGCTGAAAGGTCTCTAGGATTACCACTGGGAGTTGTATTACCACTGACCTGTTGTATGATCGGGCTCAGGACATTGCTAGGCAACTTCATAGGGCAATTCCTAGAGCTTTCCCAAAGCCTGCTGATTGGAAAAAAATTCAGGCTTACACACAAAAATCTGATTAACGTGTTGATGACTACTACAATCAACTTCAGATTGTTTTTGAAGACAATTCTGATTTCCCTCCAAATGTTGATTCCACCTGGGTAGCTTTTAACTCTATGTTCATTAATGGGCTGAACTGGGACCTTTCCGTTATAGTAAAAAGGACCACGATGAAACCGTCCACTTCAGATTTAGTTAATCTGGCAAACCAACTCTCTCATATTCCAGATGAGTCACCTGAAAGAAAGACTGCTAAAATTATTAATCTTCAACTCCAGCAAATGAAGGCCCCTAGAGAAAACCAAAAACCTCCTAGTTTCTGCAATTATTGCAAAGAGCCAGGACATTGGAAAAGAGACTGTTATAAATTTAAGTGTTTCAAGTACCTTCAGTCCTCTAATCAGCCTTTCCAATGTCCTCCAAATTCTCAATGACAGGGCTCTGAGGAACTACAAGGGCTCTTCTCAATCCTCCCTCTTACTCGGCTTGGAGAAATATTTCTCCAGATTGGAGATGAATGTCTTCTGTCCTAATTCACAATGAAGCCACACTCTTGGTGCTCAACCCCACTACTATAAAGTAGACCCTGCCTTGGAGTACTAAAACAGTTCAAATAGTGGGGATTTGTAATAAATCTCAACAGGTTACTGTCTCTGAACCTGTTCCTTTCTGTTTAGGCCCTTTGAGAAATAAACACCCTTTTTCTCCTTAGTTCCTCCATCCCTATCCATTAGGCCGAGACTTCTTAGGAAAGTATCATACCGGAATTTCTTTCTCCCAAAAGGGGGAAATAATTCTAGAATTTGACAGTAGCCATCAAAACAGCCAACCAGGTGAATTAAATGACCCTCTGACATCTTTTTTCTCCATCTCTGACAGTACTAGAGCTGATTCCAAAAACATTGATCATTTGTCCCTATTGAGTCAGCTAACCAAACCTCCTTATGGGCAAAACCAACCGATATTGGTAAAATTCACAGGTCACTGCCTATCGACTCAAATAGCTCCCTCAAAACCTCTCCCCAGAATTAATCAATACCTAATAAGTAAAGATGTCCTTCACGGTATCAAGTCCATAATAGAAGATCACAAGGTTCAAGGTCTCATTATCCTTTGTATTAGTCCCTGTAATACTCCTATTGGACCAGTAAGAAAACCAAGGGCCAAGGAAGGAGGTTTATTTAGGACATCTGAGCAATAAACAACATTGTTATCCCTCGACACTCGGTTGTTCTTAACACTCATATGCTACTCATGTCCATTGCCACTGGAAGCAAATTCTTTAAGGTAATTGATTTATGTAGTACATTCTTTAGCATTCCAGTTGATGAAGCTAGTCAATACCTTTTTGCCTTCATTTGGGAAGGAAAACAAGGACGACAGCAATGCCTCAGGGTTTTACTAAGAGCCCTTCTTATTTCTCACAAATCCTGAAGGCTGATCTGGATGATATAAAGTTCCCTAGGGATGCTACTTTGCTGCAATATGTAGAAGATTTGCTTCTTTGCTTTCTTTCCCAAGCCTCCTCACAGGAAGACAGCATCCACTTGCTAAAGCTTTTAGCTTTAAAGGGACATAAAGTTGCCAAGGAAAAACTATATTTTGCCCAAACCCAGGTTCAATATTTAGGGCATGTGATACCAGAACAAGGGCTACACGTAGATCCAGATAGGCTTCATGGTGTCCTAACTTTCCCCAAACTCAAAACTAAGCGTCATCTGTGAGTTATTCTCAGGCTAGTTGATTATTGCCAAAACTGGATTCCAAATTTCTCTCTTATGGCCAAACCTCTGTTTTACTAAAGAACAACAACCTCAACCCAATTTTATGGGAAGAAGAGGATGATATAGCCTTTAAGGCCTTAAAGGAGAGTTTGATGAACCCACTTGCCCTTGGACATCCCAATTATCAGATTCTCTTTTTCCTTTCTGTGTATGAAAAGGAAGGGAATGCCCTTGGTGTATTCACCCAAAAACATGGGAACCTTCAACAACTCACAGGGTATTATAGCCAACAATGGGACCCTGTGGCACAGGGACACTCCCCTTGCCTTAGAGCAATTACTGCCATTGCCATTTTGGTTAATGCCACTGAGAAAATCATTGTGCGATCCCTTTAACCATTTTCACATCTCACGCTATGGAAGCCCTCCTGAATTCTCATCACACTCAAACTTTTTCAGTCAGTCACCTCACCTCCTATGAAATCCTTTTGTTAACTGCTTCT
The DNA here is from genome assembly GCF_020826845.1 of Diceros bicornis minor. Taxonomy (NCBI): domain Eukaryota; kingdom Metazoa; phylum Chordata; class Mammalia; order Perissodactyla; family Rhinocerotidae; genus Diceros; species Diceros bicornis. Next base: position 47,848,687 of record NC_080749.1, read on the forward strand.
CATTTAACTCTTCTACATTGTAATAACCTTAACTTTGCTACTCTTCTCCCCTCTGGTACTGATGAAGTCCCTCATGACTGCTTAATGCTGATGGATCACCTCTTAATTCCTTGTGATGATCTGCAGGAAACTTCTTTGGGTAACACTAACTTGTCATGGTTCACTGATGGTTTTTATTTAAAAGATGACAAGGCAAATATTGTGCTGGGTGTGCTATTGCAACTCCTTTTGATATCACTGAGGCAGCACCTTTACCTATGACCACTTCGGCCCAACAGCCTGAATTATATACTCTTACATGGGCTTGTACTTTAGTCAAGGGTAAAACTACCAATATTTATACTGATAGTAGATATACTTTCAGAGCAGCTCATGATTTTGGAATGTTGTGGAAGCAATGTGGCTTCCTTACTTCCAGTGGAAATAAAATGAAAAATGCCCCTTATGTTCAGGAATTATTGGATGCTATGCTTTTATCTGCAACTTCAGCTATTATGAAGATCCCGGGGCATTCTAAACTTGACTCTCTGGAAGCTAAAGGAAATCACCTTGCTGAAATTTCCACAAGGAATGCAGCCCTTAAATAAAGTAACAACAGTCAAACCTCTGTTATGGTCTAAAGAGATATTGTCCCAAATGATAACTTAGAAAAACTGACTAAAGAAGCCCAACAATTTGCCTCAGAAAAGGAAAAACAAGATTGGAAATTCAACAATTGTTGGTTTGATAAAAAGAGAAAGCTCTGATTCAGACCAAATAACAACCAGTCTTACCAGAGACTCTAAAATTCCCACTCCTAATCACTGTACTTGCACTAAACCACTGGCCCACTGACAAAATGATAGCATTCATGAATCAATACTGGTGAGGAAATATTAACAAGGCCACAAAAAGTGCCTACCTCACTTGTCCCACTTATCCAAAATACAACCTAGAGAAGCCTGTTCGTACTGCTCCAGGACATTTTAAACTGCTTAATGGACCATTCGAGGTTTGGCAAATGGATTTGATACAACTTTCCCCATCTCATGGATATAAATATGTTTTAGTCATGGTTTGTATGTTTTCTCACTGGAACAAAGACTTCTCTTGCAAACAGGCTACTGCTTCTTCTGTGGCTAAAGTTCTTTTGGAAAGGATTATCCCTGCCTGAAGAACTCTTTTCAAACTTCACAGTGATCAAGGAACTCATTTTACCGGTCAGGTACTCCGACAAGTCTGTGCTGTTTGGCTGGTTCTATAACACTTTTACTGTGTTTACCACCCTCAATCATCTGGTTTAGCCAAATGCACTAACACATTATTAAGACTCAATTGGCAAAACTTGTAGGAACCCTCCAAATACCTTGGCCAAAAGCATTGCTATTGGTCCTTCTAAATCTCAGATCCACCCCCAGTGGAACTCTTAAACTCTCACCCTTTAAGACAGTCACAGGATGCCCAATGCACTTAGCTCCTGCCTCTCTTGACCCACAGCTGATAAAAGGAGATATTCTCAATATTTCAAAGTCCTAATTGCTTCTATTAAAAATAACCACGTTTTGGTAGAGCAATCTTTTCACAGAGTGCTCTCGGGAGACAGAGAACTTAAGCATCACACTTTGCAACCTGGAGATTTCATCTATTGGAAAAGACACCTCCAGAAGGACTCTCTTCAACTTCACTGAAAGGCGGCTATCAGACACTGCTAACTAACCCTTGTGCCACTAAACTTCAGGGAATAGATTCTTGGATTCATGTGACATACCTAAAGAAAGCAACAAGGCCTGACTGGACTTGCACATCATCTGGTGACCTGAAAGTAAAAATTTCTCCAAATTGAAGCAGACAACATTCGATGAGACAGCTTTTCCAAGATGTCCAAACCAGGCATGCTGGAATTTTGTCTGCCAAACCTTTGATAATGACATAATGCTTCTGGAGATGATCTCCAGTGCCTATGATCTTGATAACACATGGACTTTAGATAAAAAGTGCCTGAGTTTTTCCTTCTACCCCTCTTTGTTACTGAAACATAGCCACAATAGGTTTTCAATTTGTGCACTTTCCCTCGGATGTGGGACACCACACCCAGGAACAGTCCTTCCTGGCACTGGGGGCAAACAGCTGCTGAAACCAGGAAAACCTGATTCTTGATCAGTGATGTTTTCAGAGAAAGATCTTGATCAAAAGGATGTGGAAATTAATAAACAGAAACCTCATTAAAATGGAGTCAGGAGGACAAAAGTGGAAGCTCTCATGCCCTACATAGATGGCAGAGCTTCTTCTTGACTGGCAAGGAGCTCAGCCAATGAGAGACTGTCAGAACTCAGCCAATGAAAAGCCACTATAGTTCGAACTCTCAGTTCTTCCAATGGGCTCTGTTTACAATAGCCCTCCCAACTTGCTCTTCCTCTCTATAACAGAGTTTCTCCTCCCCTTGCTGCTTGGAACTTGCACATGGCTTGCCATTGTTGCAGACTCTGAATTGCAATTATTTGCTGATCCCAAATAAACCTATTTTTGCTAGAGAAATAACTGGCTATTTGTTTAAGGTCAATTTTAGTTGTTAGTTTAACTTAAAAATTCCAATGAAAACATTTCTAAAGCAGTGAAAAGCAGAACTTCATAACTGCAAGTAAAAGTAACATTTAATAAAATAAGAGGATAGTGGTTCTTTCCAGTTCTTGTTCCTGTATTTGTGACAATAGACATTTACAGCTCCAGGGATTTAAGGTCTGGTTCTAGTTGAATTTAACTGGCACAAAGCCTAATTGGTGTATGAAACTTGCTTGCTACTGAGTTAAAGTGAGCTGTAAAGAGTTAAGGGTAACTACCTAAAGCAAGGAAATACAAAATCACATTCCCAAAACCTAGCGTAGATTGTAGATTAACAAAAATACACTATTGGGAACTAATATTGGATCTTTGTCATGCATTATCACTGGATTTCCTAAATTAATTAAAAAACAAAACAAAACTTGCCCTAATAATACACCCATAAGTGCTTGGGCAGAAATCTTATTAAGTGCCCCTCATTTGCTGGTAAAAATGTTAGGGAACGAAGGAGTGACAAAAAGTCATTTTTGCTTGTATTTATCGGTGGAATCTAATTTCATGGTGAATTGCTACTGTGGTTTGTTAGTTTTGATTATGTTTAAGTCCATGTTCACATCTTTGCCAGCAATTCTTCTGAGCAGGAAGTGACTTGTGGATTTAGGAGAAACGACAAATACTGATGCAAAGCAAACTGCATTGAGACAGTCACATGCTGTCTCACAGGGGGCAGCAGCAGACATACTTCAAAGATCCCAGCTAAAGACAAAGTAAAGTTGCTCTGGGTGGCTGAGCCATCAGTGGACAACTAACTGCATCTAATTGTCATAAAGTGGAATAGCTTTCTGAGCAAAGGTATCTGCAGGTTATAAGACAAAAAGCCTAGTGACAGAGTAGACCTCCAGCAATTGTGAGGCACAGGTTTTAAGAAGAAGGGCATGGTCAGATATCCAACTTCTCAGCTACACCTAGTTAGATAAATATCTCCATTAACATTAGCTGTCAAGTTGAAAGGTTGTGGACAGGATCTTGATTTGTGGACTAGCCAACTCTGTCTTTACAGTTTGGAACAAACAAATAATTATGGAGCTGCACTACCCATGGGGGGTAAAGGGGAGCTCACATACTTTCTCCTGCCACATCTGCACCTACGAATGAATTTCACATAACATATGAAATATATATATTGATTATTTATGGCCTACTAGAGAGAGGAGGAATTTTGAGAAGTGATTTGAGTGGTTCCACAGATTATCCACTTAACTGATATTTTCCCCAGGCAGAAGCACTGCAAAAGATTTGTCCATTTAGCTATTTACCTTGTAAGCATAGTTGATGGCTTTTGGATTAGTAAGGAGACAGAAACCACATAGTGATTTAAACAAGGAAAGTTTAATCTATTATTAAGAAAGGATTGGAATAACAGGGAATTGGCTAGGAGGAGGTAAAGAGAATTCTAAAAAAATACAGGAGTAGTAGCTATAAGGGGCAACTACCACCCCTAAGGCTGAGATAAGGGCCCAAGGAAGAGCCCTCCCCTCACCAGGGCTGAGATCCAGAAATGTCTACTTAGAGGGCAGAGCATTGGCTCTCTGATGGTGGAAAAGTCACAGAGGTGCCTCACTGGTAATACTTGGCAGTATTACCCTCTGGAGTCCAGGAAGAAGCCATTCAAAGGAGGTGTTGAATCCTGGAACTTGCTTGGTGCTGAAGAAAACTGCTGGCTGCTGGGTGCTGATGGAACCTGGAGTCGAGAAGCTGTCCTCTGCAGGATTCTAGCGCACTTTCATTTGCAGCTTGGGCTAATATGGCTCCAGGCTGGAGCCTGGGATAAAAGTTGGGCAGCAGGTTCCCCAGATACCCAGTCTTGAGGGGTTCCCAGTGTGCGCATGTGCAGAGCTAAACAGAGAGTGTGGGGAGCAGTGACCTGGGCTGGGGAATAGGTCTATGATGTCTGTGGCTGCAGGATATACTACTGCTGCCCAAGTCAAGCTCTGGAGAAAGTGCAGTGGGGTGCCAACTCTAGAGAAAGCTGTGCCATGCCTAGTACTGGAGAAAACCATCTGGGTGCTGAGTAGAAAAGAAGCATGCCCGGCAAGAGGTTGGCCAGTGAGCCACCCTAAAACCAGGAAAAGAAGCCCTATCCATCTTTAGCATCCCTTCAGTGCCCTCTACAGACAAGGCTTAACATCACGCCAGCCAGCAAAGGAGAAATATTTACTGGGCCCATCTCTATTGTTACGGAGCAGGCAGATAGAATCAATTTGGAACTGAGAGACAATAAATTGATAAGCAGCATAGTCTACCCTTTTGACTATTCAGCTTCCGTATGCCCACTTTCCCACACATTTGAACCTCTGTTCAACAACAATACAATTCTATATTCCACCTAACAAGATGCAAGCATCCTTCTCACAAGTGAAGAACAGACCTCAAAATGAGGAGACCCAGAGTGCCGACAGCTATTGTCTACATTGTTGTGACTACGTGAATTACTTCTCAAATTCTGTCAGTCCCACCTAATGTTCTGTTACCTAAAGACTAAATTATAAACTTAATCTCTAACAACTTCTATGTAATATTTTTTTAAAGAAAATTAGGAGAGAAGAAAATTGTTAGCATATACAAAGAAACACACACATATAAAAACAAAGAGAAAATGTGCAAAGCCACTATAATCCTTATTTATCTAATTGGCCATAAGGCCAAAATTGATACCCATGGCTTCCATCTTCCACTACCCACTCCGTATTTACCCTGTCCTCAGGCATTCTGTGAGCACACAGATGTTGGTGCTAGTAGGAAGGGCAAATCCATATCCAGAATATTTATCTTTTATAAGGACAAATCTCTGCTCCCTCGATGATAATACAAGTCAAATATAATCAATCTGTCACCCAGTGGCTGGTTGGTGCCCCTAGGCACTCAATGTTGGTTTCTGCAGATTAGAAACTCAGCAGTAGGGCTAGCCAGGTCAACTTTAGAAAAAGAAAGTCCACGTTGCTTAGCCCATGCATACACAGCTTCCATGGCTACTGTTGATGGGCCCACTGAACAAGCACTGGGGTGGCTGAGAAGAGAGGCTGACTGACATCTACAGAGTGTACCATTTTGTCCACCCAATCATTAAGAGCAATAGATGTCTTATGGTGGGCATTCAGATGGGAAACGAATTTCTTCAGGGTTTCCCCTTTTTTAAAAGTCCATCCTCATACTTCTTCCTCAAACTTCCTTGTCATCAATCTTTCAATCCTGTTCCTTCCAAGTCCTGGACCATATAATCAAACCTTTAGCAACTGCCCATGAACCATTATAGATCTGTACTTCTGGCCATCTCTCATTCCAGACATAGTAGACAACCATATCTACTGTTCAAAATTCTGCCTTCTGGGAGAATTTTCTTTCTCCACTGTCCTTCATGATTATTCATGTGTGGAACTGTAGTGCTGCAACTGACCACTCTTGGGTGGTACCAGCATATCCTGCAGACTCATCTGTAAACCAGGCTTCAGGTTTTTCTTCTTCCATCAACTAGACTAAGAAAATCCCCAAGAGGCCAAAGGGATGGGTTGAAGGAGAGGAGGCAATACAACAGGAGTTGGTATCAAAAGAATGTGAGTCACTTGCTCATGTAACTTACTTGTACTTTCCAGATCTGCCCAAGCTCTATCTCTTACATACCATTTCCACTTGATGATAGATTGCTGCTGTGCATGGCCAACCTTACAACTAGGTAGGTCACACAACACCCAGTTAATCTTGGAAGCCCAGTCCACATGGTAACCTGACATTCCATGGTCATGCATTCAGTATCTACCTAGTAGCAAGCCAAAAGCTATCTATCGAAGGGTGAGTAGTTATCTGAAGAAGGCATACATTTACTTCAAAATCCCAGTGGTCTGCACTATGATTCTGCCATTGGTGCTTGCCAGAGGCTCCATAAAGCATCCCTATTTGCTACAGACACTTAGAGAATCATTGGATCTGCTACATCATAAAGCTGAAGTGGTAGCACAGCATGCACAGTATCCTGGACTTGTTGCACAGCCTTCTGTTGCTCTGAACGTCATTCAAGACTAGCAGCCTTACGGGTTACTCTGTAGATAGGCTGAAGGAGCATATATTCAAACATATGCTGGTATATGCTGCCTCCAAAATCCAAAGAGGCCTCTTGGTCACAGTGACCACTGAATGCCCAGACATGTCCCTGCATTTTTGTGGGGCTGATTTATTACCTTCTGGGTTCTCATATGCTTTACTAAGACGTCTAAAGTATTTGCTACTTTCTGCTCATCAGATACAACCAACATAATATTATCAATGAAGAGGACCAATGTGATGTTTTGTGGAATGTTGTGATGATTAAGATTTCTAAGACAGGAGAACTGACCTGGCTCTGAAGCAAGACTGTGAAGATATAATGTTGGCACTGCTAGATCATAGCAAATTGCTTTTGGTGGTCCTTGTAAATTGGTAGGAAGAAAAAGCAATTAACCAAGTTAACAGCTGCATACCAAATGCCAGGGCTGTGTTGATTTGATCAAGCAAAGATATTACATCTCAGTCAGCAGCTACATTTGGAATCACCCAGTGATTAAGTTTATGATAGTCCAGTCATTCTCTAAGATCCACTCAACTTCTGCACAGGCCAAATAAGTGAGTTATATGGAGATGTGATAGATATTACAAGTCTTATTTCAAATCTTTGATGGTGGCATTAATCTCAACAATTCTCTCAGGGATATGGTATTACTTCTGATTCACTATCTTAGAAGGGAAGAGAAGTTCTAAGGTCTTCCACTTAGCTCTCCTATCACAAAGGTCCTTAATCCATGATTTAGAGAGCCAATATAAGGATTCTGCCAGTTACCCAGTATGTCTACTTCACTTATACATTAAGGAACTGGGGAAATAAACACAGGGTGGATCTGCTGACCACCTGGGCCCACTGTGAGTCAGACTTGAGCTAAGACTCCATCTATTACCTGATCACTGTAAGCCACCATTTTGACTGGTGGGCCACAATGGGTGGACTCATTCCTTGAGTCCCAGGAATTAGTATGAAAGGTCTGAGTACTACCTTTTCCCCAACGTACAGTCTCTCTAACAAATGGCTATAGGTCCCTTTGAAGAAGGCATTAGGGGAAGACATATGTTGTATATCTGAGGCAATGGTGAGGCTTTCTTCCTCAAGGGGACCAAGCCTCCACTTTATTCCAAGGGCTCTGGGCTTGTGAACCGACTTAGGTTTGGAAACTGGGTAAGAGGTTGTGACTCTCAACTGAAGCAACTCAAGTCAACTTTTTTGCTACCAGATCCAGGGTTTTTCCTGGTATATACACAAAGTGATACTGTAGTACTGCCCATCTATTTCATTCATTAACTACCACTAGAAGTCTACCAAACACATCACCTTTGGTACCAAAACCATTTGTAGGCCAATGCCTTCTGATTACACCTATGTCCCTTCTTTCCATTACTGTAAATGTACCTACTTTGTCCTTGGTGGTGAAGTGCTGCCACTTGGCTTCTGATACTATGGGATCCCATCATCTCCTCTGAAAACAGGGAGCCAATATCAATGGCCTACAAAGGAGAGTAACCACAGATTTTTTTCACTAATGCAGGGGCTTCCCTCACTAATGTTTTTCTCAATACCTTAGTGAAGGGAGTGTCTACTGGATCTTGTCATAGAATACAGTTGGAGGATGGGTGTGCAGGTTGCACACAATAAGTCCAGTCAAACATTCTTTTTTAAAGGAGTTCAAAACTCACAAATAGTAGACAATTTCTGTCCACTCATTCTCCCTTTGAAGCCCAGAATATTAAGGGATGGGGGGCAGGGAGCAAGGGAGTAAGGTTGTTTGCTTAATTGCTATCCCTTTGCACTCACCTTTCTACAGGTTTATCCACAATCTTTTAGTAATACTCATCCTCCACCTCTCAACTTCCATTACTGTCCAAAGAAAGTATCAGCAAACTTTCTGAAAAGGGCCAAATAGTAAATATTTTTTGCTTTGTGGGCCATATGGTCTCTTGCAACTACTCAACTCTATTTTTGTGGTGCAAAAGCAGCCATAAACAATACATAAATGAATGGATATAGCTGCATTCCAATAAAATTTTGTTTCCAAAAATAGGTAGTGGTCTGAATCTGGCCCAAGGGCTGTAGTTTGCCAACCCCTGGTGTATAAATTCAAAAAGACTTCAATCTCAACATTTATATATTTCCCTGTACTTATCCCTTCCCCATTAGTTGCTACATCTCCAGATGTGAAAGTACAAAATAAATTCTTCACAAATCCATAACATCAATTTTTAAAGATTACACATAAAAGCAATATCTGCCTTTAAGATTAGGCTATATATTTGCCTAATTTGAGGCACACGGTATCCCTCCACTTACCTAGTTACCATCTGACATTCCTGCATTACCCGCTCCTCATGGTTAATGTATGAAAAAAACCTTTTAATACACAGGCAGCCCTCTGTATCCCCGGGTTCTGCATCCATGGATTCAACCAACTGCGAATTACAAGGCCTGCAATGGTTGCATCTGTACTGAATATGTACAGACTTTTTTTTCCTTGTCATTATTCTCTAAACAATATGGTATAACTACTTACATGCCATTTATATTGTGTTAGGCATTACAAGTAATCTAGAGATGATTTAAAGTATACGAGAGGATGTGTGTAGGTTATATGCAAATACTACACCATTTTATATAAGGCACTTGAGCATCCACGGATTTTGGTATCCATGGGGGGTCCTGGAACCAATCCCCTGAGAATACTGAGGGAGGACCGTATAAGTTTCAGTTGGAAATAAACCAGTGTCAGCCTAACCTTTAATTCTTCTTTGAACAGTTGACCTCAAGCAGGGTAATTTTCCTCAGGGACCATACGTGGACAATTACCACACAGTGAGGCCTCTGAGACCTATGCTAAATGCCAGTCTCCACATAGGGGAAGGAGGGGTACCTAATTCTGCAGGATTTGTACTTAATTCTTTAGGCAAAGGGGAGAGGCCCTGAAGGATTTTAAGCAGAATGATGACCTAATCAGAACTGAAACTTGGAATGATGATTCTTGAAGCTGTGCTGAATATGGATTTTTTGGGGGGAGGGGAGCAAAGAAGAGGCTGCAGGCGATTAGGAGACTATTAAGAGTAATCCAGGCAAGAGATGAATAGAAGGGGTGTGGAGGCTTGGGAGGAGATTTAGGAGGTAGAGTTAGCTGAACTCAGCAAATGAATCAATGTGAAGGCTGGGTAGATTGTTAAATTGTGAAGTGTATTAAGGATGGGTTCTTAACTTGTAGAAAAAGACCAGCTAATGAGGTGCTCTCTGTTCTGGATTATCTGCAGAGGTAGACCTGAGCTAAAACAATGGGCCAGAGGCCACAAATATTCCAAAGGAGGTGAGGATAGAGGGTAAAAAATATAAGAAGGATTTTGAGGTAACAATAGAAACAAGTTTTATTCAGTTCAAAAAGATGGGCCATATCTGAAAAAATAAAGGTCAAGGTCAAAAAGTTCAAGGAAAATAATTTGCATGAGAAACCCTCTCTGCACTATTAACTATCGTCCAGAAGGGCCTCCTTTGCCATCAGATATTTACGACCAGGTGTTCTTTTTGACCTCTATGCCGTTTGACTCAGAATTATCAAACTGCAAGGTCTCACACTATTCCAGTCTCCGTCAATATATCAATCAGGTGTGAGGATAACTTCTAGAAATTTATCCCAGAGATGTGCTGGTACACAAGTGAAGTGAAACTTGTAACTTACACATTAAAACACTGTTTTTATATCAAAAGGCTGAAACAACCTACAACTCTACCAAGAGGGAACTAGATAAATAAATTACGATAGAGTCATATGATGGAATATTATGCAGAGTTAAAAACAAAGAAGCAACTTTATATGCTGATATAAAGTTATCTTCACCATATAGTTAAATAAAAAAAAAAACAGCAAGATTTATTTGCATGTCAAAAAGAGGGAAAATACACACATTTTGTTTTTATATTAAAAAAGATAGCACTGGTTGCCTCCAGAGAGGAAAACTGGGTGTCAGAGGGCAACAGTGAAAGGAAGACTTAGCATATACCCCATCTTAGTTTTTTAAAATTTTGGACCATGTGAATAAAGTAACTACTAAAAAAAGTAATACTCAATCAGAAAAGAAAATGTGAAGGTAGAATAAAGGTTGTCTGACAGGAAATATCTAAAATTTCTTAATTCCATCCATCAGTTCTTAGGAAGCAACCGCGGAGTGTGTTCCATCCAAATGAGGGAGTAAATAAACAACAAAAGTCATAGTATCTAAGAAATACGAACTCCTTCAGAAATGTCAGCAAAGAAAAATCCCAAACAACTGCTATGGAACAGGCTTAGAAAGCAATAGTCCAAATTGGAACAAGACAACAGATGGCTCCAGGAAGGGACCAATAAATCTGATAGGTCTGATTATGTGGAAAAATCTTACTGAGAAGATGTTGGAGCACATAGAAATAGAAATTGATAAGTGGAAAAACTAAGCAATTTTTTTTTAAAAAGAGAGTTCATTATTAACTCCAAGATTTAAAAAATTCTGCAAGCAAGGAACCACACATACACATAATATACTGAGTTGGCTCAGTAGTGAACAGTGTTTGCATAATCATAATAAATAAATACTAAAAGGCAAACAAAAGAATGTAAGAATCATATTGGGAGGTTGAGCAAGAGAGAGCTGAGGGTATTTATGTGAAAGAACTAAATATTTATCTACCACACTGGGAAGTCAGTAGGTAATGTCCAATATCGATACATTAAGAAATAGCAGTATATTGGGCCGGCCCTGTGGCTTAGCGGTTAAGTGTGTGCATGTGTGCGCTCCGCTGCTGGCGGCCCAGGTTCGGATCCCGGGTGCGCACCGATGCACTGCTTCTCCGGCCATGCTGAGGCCGCGTCCCACATACAGCAACTAGAAGGATGTGCAGCTATGACATACAACTATCTACTGGGGCTTTGGGGGGAAAAATAAATAAATAAAAATTATAAAAAAAAAAAGAAATAGCAGTATAAGCATATTATTTCAAAAGGTAAACACTGGAAGAAACATCTCAAACAGGTGAAAGGCACAGGACTAAGGGAGATAACAGCTGACTGGATTTCTTTTGCTGTTGCTGTTGTAAGCCGTTTAATAATCATATTTAATTTTATTTGCATGCAAGGAGGATAGAAGTGCAGGATTTGGAATCAGACTGCTTGGATTTGAATCTTGGCTCTGACATTTCACTGGCCTTGTAGATAGAGGCAAATTACTTAATCTCTCAAGTTTTCTATCTCTAAAATAGGGAGAAAAATAGTACGCACCTCATAGGGTTGCTATGAAGATTAAATGATTCATTCATGTACATTGCTTAAAATATGCCTGGCACATAAGTGCTCAATAGTAAAATAGTAAAGAAGGACTAACACTTATTATGACAATAAATATTAACTACTGTTACTTGATAAAAATATAAAGTTATTAACAACTAAAATCTAATTTTTAAAATATGAGCGACATATTAAAGTCTGCTCCCTTTGTGAGAAACTTTTAAGTTTTCAAAAGTTAATAATCACAGATAATAAGTAGGATTTTATTTCTTTAGGCTACAGTCTTCACCTTAACCCATGGTTAGATGAAAAAGCAAAAAACAGACTGGTGAAAAATTCCAGTTATAGTAAGTGCTGAAAAGGAGGGAGCTCAAATGGGAATCTGAAGGATGAGTTTTAGCTAAATAGACCAAAAGAAGAGGAAAGAGGTTCCAGGCAAGGAGACTGACACTTGCAAAGACCTGGAGGCGAGAGGAACACGGCAATAAAAAAAGGCCAGTAGAGCTAGAGCAGAGAGTAATGATGAGAGAGGTGTGTGCTGGGCAGGAGCTAAATCATGCCAGGCCTTCGGGCCATATTAAGGAGTCTGCCTTATCCTAATGCAACGAAGGGCTTTAAGCAGGAGGTAACAAGACCAAATGTTTTGAAAAGATCACTCTGGGTGCAGCGTGGAGAACCAACTAGAAAGAAGCCAGAAAGAATTCAGATAGACAAATAGGGAGGCCATTGCAAAAGTCCAGGTAAGAGACAATGGTAGTGATCGGAAATGGAAAAAAGTAGATGGATTTGAGAAATATTTATTTAAGAGGTAAAACTGACAGAATTTAGAGAAGGAAGACTCCTAGGAATCTTTGGCCCTTTTTTTTTTTGTCTAGTCTAATATAATTATATTCTTTAAGTAAAAGCTGCCCCCCTAAACTCCTTACCAATAAGCAATGTACTCAACTGTAAAGTATTTAGAAACAAAAGCTGCAAGACCTTTCAATCACAAAGTCAACTTTTCACTTCTAAATGGTAAAACTCAGATCTTGGAACAGAATCAAAAGGCACAAAAATAACTTGGAATTCAAAAGAATGAGACGGAAATAACAGCAATTGAAATTAAATAGACTAATCAAGTAAAACAAGTTTCCTACTCCCCAATTTCTGTGGTTGCTGCCCATAAAAAAAAAACGAATATACCACCTGCGAATGTCTGTCCCCTTCCTGTGCCACTTTTACTCCAATATTCTTACTCCACAATAAGGATAGAGGAAAAAGAAATTTTACATGCTTTGCAAAAAATCTAAAAGTGGTGTGTGTGTGTGTGTACAAAGGTGCAAAAGCAGACTCTGTTATATCACATAAGTAAAGCACATGATAGAAGCATGCGTAGGACACCTCATCCAGCTCACGTGTATGTGGAGGTGTGGGTGGGGGGTGCAGTTTCCTAAAACAGGCAAGACCTCAGCTGAGTCTTAAGAACCAGTAAGAGTTATAGAGCTAAATATAAAAGGGAAGGTACTCTCAGCAGTGGGAGTAACAAAAGAAAAGTATACGGGTGAAAAAACAATGAAATCTTTTGCTGGAATATAAAATTTTAGTTTAGAGTATAAATCCATAGTCAACCAAGGGTTAGATTCTGTGGAACCATTTTAAGGGCCATGGGTCCTATCCTGGGAGCTATGGAAAGTTATTAAAAGATTTTAAGCAGAGGAGAGAGAAGTTCAGGTCTACATTTTTAAAGAGATCACCTCTGGGATTCTGCTGATGATGGATGTGAGCATGACACCAGCCACTGAGATATCAGGCTATGGTACCTCAGTCAAGAGTGGATGAGACCCTGAACTAGGGCAGTAGAAGTTGGGGAGGAATTTGTGAAAAAAAAAAAAAAAGGTGGAAAACGTTAAGGAGATTCAGTAATCTGATAGTTGTGGAGACTAAGAAAAGAGAGTAAAAAACGACCTCTGGGTTTCTGACACTTGGATAGTGGTACAGATTCATAACCCATTCTCCAAAATCCCTGGAGACAGATGTGTTTCAAAATTCAGGATATTTTGGATGTTAGAAAGGTGACATGGTTTACATACCCAATATAACAGTGCACCCTCAGCAGGGCCTGGGACAGTACCATGTAATCAAACACAGTACTATTTCTGCAGCAAGACACATCCCACCAAGTGGGATAGATGATAAAAAGCTTCCTGATAATTCACTCAGGTTTTGCAGTAAATGGGTTCAAGTTTTGCTGACAAATGAGTTACCAAAAAAAAATTTTTGGTTTTCAGAGATTTTTTTGGTTTTGGAATTGTGGCTAAGAAATGGTAAATGTACTAATGTTTTAAATAGAATACAGGAAGTGAAACATGCTCTGTTTTGTTTTGATGGCATGAAGGTTCTGGTTTACACACATACAATCTCAGGTAATTATGGCATCTGAAAGATGTCCAGCAGGCAACAAGATAGATGAGCAAACTAGTTTGGACAGTTTGAAACCAAAACAATTATAGGGAAAAGGTGTACTCAGGGAAATACTTTCTATTTAGTGCCAAAAATATAAGGCCAGCTCAGAGAATGACTCAAAGAGATTTCATCTAATTGTCAATAGTCGCTGATGACCTAGAATTCAGAATCCTACTTGTCTTTGCTTTGCCATAAGTAAATGCACTGTGTTCTCTTGCCATAGCTGCCATTGATTTGAATTCAATGTTGCTATTGGCAGTACATTAATTGTGTTAAAATTACCCAAATTATATAAAACCAATTATTCTGATACTAACTATATGCGTAATTAGATAGGTGATTGAAAATAATTCCTTCTCAATCAGATTTTATAACAATAAAAGATCCTGTTATACCAAATGTATTTTACACTTTATGGACCAGAGAACTGAATGTGTCTGAAGACAACTTGGGCATTGATCATTTCCAAAATATTAAATACATTAATTTTTTTTTTTTTTTTTGGAGAAAAATTCTCTCCACCAGGAATGTGAAGGCAGGTTAAAATTAAAAGCTTCTGGGGCCGGCCCCATGGCTTAGCAGTTAGGTGAACGCGCTCCGCTGCTGGCGGCCCTGGTTCGGATCCCGGGCGCGAACCGACGCACCGCTTCTCCGGCCATGCTGAGGCCGTGTCCCACATACAGCAACTAGAAGGATGTGCAGCTATGACATACAACTATCTACTGGGGCTTTGGGGGAAAAAAATAAATAAATAAAATTAAAAAAAAAAAAAAAAGCTTCTATGGAAGGTTTAATCAGCCAGTCAGAGCTTCCAAACCTATATCCCTACAGGTCATTTAGGGTTCTAATCTAATCTCTCAATCTCCCAATCTAGTCATTTTTGGGGGAAAGGAGTATGATTCATACAATTCATCTCTTATATCTGTTTCATAGTAAAAAAATAAAATATAAAATATTAACAGACTACAGCAGCCGGCCCCCTGGCTTAGCGGTTAAGTGCGCCCGCTCCGCTACTGGTGGCCCGGGTTCAGATCCCAGGCGTACACCAACGCACTGCTTGTCCGGCCATGCTGGACAGCATCCCACATACAGCAACTAGAAGGACGTACAACTATGATATACAACTATCTACTGTGGCTTTGGGGAGAAAAAGGGAAAAAAGAGGAGGAGGACGGGCAATAGATGTTAGCTCAGGGCCGGTATTCCTCAGCAAAAAGAGGATTGGCATGGATGTTAGCTCAGGGCTGATCTTCCTCAAAAAGAAAAAATATTAACAGACTACAAACCAAACAATCAACTGGCCTATATTTACTCTAATCATTTTTTTCAGACTCCACCCAGCACTATAACTCAACCATAAACTTTAGAATTTAGAATATAGCTAAACAGAATTATTTTTCTCTCCCAAACTTTCACTTGATAATTATTACCATTAAAATCCCCTCAGAAAAAACTTTCCAGTCTTTCCGGTCTTCAAACATACTTCAATATGCTCAGAACCCATTTAAAACACAATAATGTACAATGAGGTTTCCTGCAGTTCCTAATGTTTGAAAGATTTAGTCTAGCACCAGGTCCTAAAGTCTCAGGCCCTCCAATAAATGTTTAATAAGGATTACAGTATAATTTTATATATTAAAAAATGTACAGTTTGATTTTCTTTCTTAGGAATGCCTGTGTGTGTGTGTCTGTGTATGACACAGTAAACTGGTAGAAAAATCAGCCTTAAAAATGTAAATTCAATAGGATACTGCTATTTTCACTTGTAGGTTCCAGCTCATTTGGTCATAAAATCAATCCAGTGTGTTGAGACCAATATTTTTTTAAATAAAATAATAGACAACATCCACATTGTAAGGTTAAATATTGTTTTGTGAACCTTGTTTCATGTATACACACACACACACACTAGAATGTACTGCGTTGAGGCATAGAATGCATTTCTTACTGAGGATTGCAGTCCAAAAAAAGTTTAAAAAACACTGATGTTGAAGAAGTATGCTTGCCAACCAAAAATCTAGAGTGTTGCAAATGGAGGGATGACTCTGGGTTGCTGCCTCATAAAATATATTTTAAGCCAACACAATAAAAGATCAGAAAACTAAATTATGTTGTCCATGTTGACTCAAAAAATTAACTGTGGCTCTGAAATACCAAGAAAGGATTAAAAATTCTCAGTCCACATGGCATCTTCAGTACTCATGTGATCCACAGTGAGAGGAAAAGCATGATGGGCTCACTCAGTCTCCCTTGGGTCAGGCATCATCTGGACAAGTAGAAATAAGGGTAAATCAGAGCTGGACAAAGAACAATTGACTATTTTGTAATTACAAAGGCCTTACAAACTCTATGAAAGACAAAAAGATAAACATCTTATGATGAGAATGTAGGTGGTGAAAAGTAAAGATAACATGAGCCTTGAGTCAAGCACTGGAATAATAATGCCATGTCTACCACTAACTTGCTGGGTGAAATCTCTCAGCTTTGGTTTATCACAAACTTGATGGATTGACTGGATATCCAAACTGAGAAGGGGAGCCTGAGAATGCTAGGGCTAGAGAAGACTCCTGATGTAAGCTCTCATTATCTTAATCCAGGGAAGTACTGTTTTTCCCATTTTACAGGAAACTAACTGAGGCACACTGTTACTCTATCTAATGCAAACATGTTACATTTCTCCCTCAAGTTAAGAGTCAAGATAGTCTAATAACAACTGGCCCAATAATCAATGAAGATTTAATTAATACTCTAAACTCAGGGAGCAACATCTACATCTACTTTTTAAATAGTATTTAGCATATTTATTTCTCTATATGGAGACACGATTAATAGGGCAGGTGAGGCTCTTTTAAGAAAAGCAGAAATCACTGATTAAAGAAGAAAGCATTAATAATTATGTCCTGTTATGCTGTGGTTGATTTTTTAGCTTTAATTGCACTTTTTTTTTAACTATATGTGTTGCCTAAGGCATTTTATGTTAAGTGTGCAATTTAAAATATATTTTTAAAAGAACTAAACAAATCTAGGCAGCGGAATTGCCATTATTAGAAATTTCTATGTGAAAATGCTAGTTAAAGGAATATAAAAAGAAAGATGATTGGTACAAATAAATCGTTCAGAATGTTTAAACTAGTATGTACGCTAAACTTCAGATATTAAAAGTCAAATTTAAAGAAATCTAATTGTATGGTATGTACGGTATGACTTTAACCTCACGTATTTTAGTCACAAACTCAAAGAAAAATTTATACAGTAAAGGAAGCAACAGACTTTCCCACAACCAAAAATTCTCAAATTAAAATGCAGCAACTTTCTGATTTTTAACGACAGAATTTGAGTCTAAATGTCACTATGTACTATAACTTCTATAGCAAATTATGGTAGCTTAATAACATTTTATAAAAATTAGAAAAATTGATAACTCCATGGGGTTCTAAAAACAGAAATAGTTGTTTGATGGGTTTGAAGAGAAGTAGTTTGATGAGTTTTGAGAGGGAAGGAAATAAAAGTCCAAGGTAAGCACCAGTTTCGCCCTCAATTCTTAGGCTTCAGAAGGGCTTAATTAGGCAAGGAAAGGAATTTGGGCCTGGCACACCCAGGTTCAGACGTGGCAGGATCCTGAAACAAAGATTTTTTGAACCCTTGAGTCATATGCCACAGGCAAACCATAGCCGCGATATACAGGTCGTTAAGTCAACAGGTCCTCTAACGAGAAGGTGTGCGGTTGGTGAGTGGCAGTTGGATTTCCTCCTGCCACGAAAAAAATAACTCTTTTAGATTAAACCGGAAAGTGGGCGCAGCTCTGGCTTAGGGAGCGCCCCCGGAAAAGTGGAGAGACGAAAGAGAGAGAGAGAGAAAGAGGGATGTCCGCGTCCCGACCACAGAGCGCTTTCCAAACCGCTCGGAAACCATTTAAATGGCTCGGGCGGCCGCAGTTTCCAGCCCGGGACTGTCTGGGGTCCGGCTGGGAAAGTTGCCCGGCAAAGCCATGCCCTGTCCCGTGGCGGGCTGGGCCCTGGGGCACAGGGACGGGAGGACACCGGCAACCTGTTAGCCCCAGTGGAATCGCGGCCGCCTCGCGCCCGGCCCAGCCCCCTCCGACTCCCCCCTGTGCAACCCGCCCAGGGACACGCTCGGGGCCACCAGGACTTCAGCCCGGTCCTCCTCTTCTGGAGCCTCCCTACAGAGACTGACAGGGGCCAGCGCGGGCGACAGGGCTCCCCTGGGGCTCCCCCTGCCCCGGCCTCGGGCGCCCCCTTCGGCCTCTCCCGAGGGGCAACCGAAACACTGCCCTCGAGACCATCTAACCAGCCACCCGGCCCGTACCCCTCTCGCCACCACGTGAACCTCCGCGTCCGTCCCGCCACCCCCTCTGACGCTGCCCAGGGGCTGCCGGCCGCCGCCCCCGGCTTACCTGGCGGGACGGCGGGAAGCCGCGGCCGGGCGGCGCTGGACGTGGGCCGGGCGCCAGGTGCAGGTGGCGGCGGCGGCGGCGGCGGCCCCGGTTGCTGTCGCTACAGTTGCCGCTCAGTCCAGCTCCTCCTCCGCCACCGCCTCCTGCCTTCCCGCTGGGCTTCCTGCGTTGCCAGGAGAGGCCGAACCGAGGCTCCGCTTCCTCCCGGAGTCTCCCAGGTGAGCTCCAGCCTGCGACGTCGGCAGGGGCGAGGCTCTCGTCCCGCGCCTGCGCGCTAGCCGCCTGCCCCGCCCAAGCCCTACCTGAGCGCTCCAGGTGAGGACCGAGGACCGCGCGCGGGCGGGGGCGCCGTCCGGGCCCAGCGCGGCCGCCGCGCCGCTTCTCTCTCCGCGGTCGGCGAGGCTGGTTCTCCGCGCGAGGCGTGCCTCAGCCCGTCTACATTTGACGAGTCCTGCACTGACCTGGTGGCAGTCGTCACCTTGGAACCGGAACACAATCTGGGTCTTTGGGGAACCAGAAGGTCTAGACTTCCCTCCCACACTTCCCTTACTCTCCGGTTCGCCAAAACGAAGGGGTGCGTTGCCCGGAGACTGGGGGGCCCAGTGCCTCCGAGGACCACCTCATGACGGCTGCAACTGTTGGCTCGTACAGTTTCCTCGAGCAGGGTTCAGCAGCTTCTGTCACCAGTTAGGTTCGTGAGCAATTGGGCGAGCTTCCTTCCCATGTAGTCTGATTTCATCACTTGACTCACTTCAGCGCGGCTAGTGGTTTCCGTTTCTGTAAGCGCGCGTTCTGGTAGGGGCGCCTCACGTCCAAAGGAGGAGCCTCCCTCTTCCAAAGAAGAGCCTCTGGTATTTGGCAGAGCCTTGCTAATTTGGGGCGCACCATCCCTTCCTGGGTTGCTGTCGAAAGGCAAACCAATTCCCCGATGAGAGGGAAAGCAGAGACAATAGAAAGAACCCCGCTGTCCTTGTTTGGAAGACACTGGTTTCCTGGAGAGGGCTTGCTTCTACTGTAGGTTTGCTTACAAGCTCAACATCTATTCGGAAGGTGAAAACGCAGACTATAGGGAGATGGTAGTTTTTGCCGTTGTTTTTAAGAGAAAAAAATTTTTAAGTAGTATTTTTTTTCCTGTTATGATATTTACAACTTTCTGTTTCATCCTTCCTTCTGCTATGACAAACATTGACACACCCGAAACCAGGACTTAAAATGACCTTTATACCTTCCTATGAACTCGTTCATTTATTTGTCTCTATCTTCAGTGTACACAGAAATATGAATAGAAAAATAGCTGAAAATGTTTTAGTGCCATGTTTAATTACATGGTGGCAGGTTTTCCTGTAAAGTTTAGCTGTGGCCTTCCTCTTGCGTTTTGACATGTACTGTTATGGTTCCTATTTATTTATATATTAGTGTTACGCATGACCTAAAATTAAGGTGTGGAAATACTGGTTAGTACAGTATCAACAGGTGTAGCTTTAGAACTTGGCTAGTCTGACATTGGTTTGAGCATCCACAGTACTATTTTATACCACACCTATGAAGTGGATTTAAAACTTTAGTTGTTTGGTTTTTTTGTATATTATGGTAATTTTGAAAGCATCACAGAATCTTTGTGTGTTTGTGACATTTTAATATCAGTACCTACAAGCAATTTTTAAGCTCTCCCTTTCTCCCACCCCGAAAAATTCAGGAGCTACTCATATATATTACCATACTAACTTGATAATATGTGTCCTAGGGTCCACAGCTGAAAACACTAACTACCCTAATTCTCTCCTTTATTTATTTATTTATTTATTTATTTATTTATTTATTTATTTATTTATTTATTTATTTTATTTGAGGTTCTGCAACTTTCTTTGCTGTTTGCCTCTAAACAGAGATTAGAGTGTTAGTCTTCGGGAAATTTGGAGAAATCTTAAATGTATAACCAAAAGTCTATATATCATGCCTTGCACCACCCATCCCTGAATCAGGCAAGAGCCAAAGACTATCAGAGTTTTGATGTCCCATCAAGCAAAGAGCAACAATTTTCACTGACAGAGCAGGACAGAACAGATGGATATAGAATAGCAATCTGGAATCCAAAGAGTGAGATGCATTGACAGCAAGACTGGTAATGTCAAATAATAACTGAAAAGAGAAGCTAGGGCAGACCTATAAAAAGACAGAGCAAGCAAATAAGACCAAAATGCTTCATGAGGAGTGAAAAAAGAGCAGGAAAAAATGTAAAATCAGGAGATACTAAAAATTGACTGTCAGTTTTACAATGGAGACAGATAATTTAAACAAGGAAAGTAGTATTTCTGGGTCTGGCATACCTACCAGCATTACATGAACTATTTCATTTCATTCTGAAAGTGAAGCTTAAAATTAATGAAAGTTTTTTTACTTAACAATAAAATTAAAATGTTGCAGGCCCAGAAAAAAATATTACTATGCTGAAACGTTTAATGCCCTAAATCTAATAAGATGAAGAGTTTTTGAAAGTATCATCCTATTCAAAATTATGAAATAAAGAATTTGGTTTATAAAGGGAAAATTAGCATTTCATCAGAAAATAAAGCCTAGGATCCTTAGTGTAGACATTCTTCTCAGCAACAAGCCTATTTTAATAGTACATATTTAGCATATAATAGCAATTAAAGAGAAAATTGAGCAGATTTTACACAGGAAAGAAAAGAGACAAACATCTCTCTCTTTGTCTCTCTCCATACACACACACACACACACACACACACACACACACAGGACTAGCCACAAAGTGCTCATTTATATGGGTTTAAAATAATACTCACTGTTTAATTATTTCCATTTACATTTAGATTAATGCCAAGACCAGTATCTGGCACTTAGTAGGTGCTCAATAAATATTTGTTAACTGAATATATCGATCTATTAAATACCATGAAAAAACCAGTATGCATAGTGTCTTGAGCAGAGTACACATCCAAAGAATGGGTTAACCAAACATCATGGAGAAGTAATCTGGGGCAAGTAAGAGTTATGGACTAGGCATCTGAGAGACAACCTTCTAGAAACAATAGCTACCGGTTATCGTGTACCTATATTTCATAAGGCTCTATGCAAAGCAACTTATACTCCTGCAAGTTACTTTACTTCTGGGCTTAAATTTTCTCTTCCACAAAATAAAATAGTGGTACAAGATGATCTCCATGTTCCTTTACACTCTGATTCATGTAAATTCCATGATAAGAGAATATTCATGCAAACAAAAAGAAAAAACAAACCTTCTGGATGTAGAAATAATAATTAATGGAAAACAAAGATGAAGACGTATATTACGTAACTAGATTTAAATTTTAATTCATAAAAATTTATCATAATATATAACGTAAGAAGTAAAATTGTTGAGATTCACCAAGCCCAACTTTAAACATTTTTGGCTTGTGAATTGTTTAATTGTTGGTTACCCAGGGCTTAGCAATTTTAGTTTGAAACATACTGCCTGATTTAGCCTTTAAAAACAATTTTGCCTCATGTGGGAACTGGAGTCTCCAGTCAGGATCTCAAAGTCAAATTAAGAGATTTGGCTCAAAGACTAAACAGATTGAAATAATTTCTACAAAAAGAATTTAAAGAGTATTGATTCAAGAGAAGAATAGTGCTGGTATTATAGTGAACAGCAACAAATATGTGGATATTTTTTTATAACGATTCAGCATAATTCTACATTGTGTTTAAAATATTACAAGAGTTAAAACAGTGAAAACATGAATTGATTATTTTTAGTATGGACTTTCATGGACGTTGTTTTGTATGAGAATTGCTTATGATTTTTTTTTGCCCTGAAAAATATTGTCAGAACAACCATCTGGGACTTTCAAAGAAGTACAAATTTCAATGCAGGCACTTATTGACTTAAATTGCAACAGAACTATGTCTTGCTAATCTTGTATCTGTAATGCTTGGCACATAGTAGGTGCTCGATAAATATTTGATGAAATGGATTGAATAGAGTGCAGAGTTTCAAGCTTTTAAGCATTAGCATAAGAGCAAAAAGAAATGCCATGCTGAGTCAGGCTCATATTCAATCTAGCTAGCTCTAAATTCTGACAGTGGCACCAAAGGATATTTTGTGGGAAGAGATGGTGACTGTCCTGCATTATGTTGACCTCAGAGATGTACTCCAGGTATCCTTGACTCACTCTTTCCTAAACTGATCTCTCTTTTTCTGTAAAATGATTTTTTTAATTGTAAAGCAATTCATGTTCACTATAGAAAAATCAGGAACCACAGAGAAGCTAAAAGAAACCAGTTTTGAAACACCCAGAATTCCTCATATGAAGATGAGTAAGTGCTAATGACCAGACCTTTTTCTACTCTATATCTTTCTAGATACTATTTTATTGAAAAAATTGGAGGAGTGGAATGGTAGATATGGAGGGAGACAGAGACGTGTTTTTAAAATAAAAACTAGTTTATATTTGGGTCTTGTTTTATCGCCAGAGTTTTCTACTTAACATATCTTTCCATATCAATAAATTCATTTTTAATGGCATTATTTTTATTTATGGATGGTTTCTTTTTATATGGAAAATCAGTCACTTATTATTGGACAAGAAGATTGTTTCCAAATTTTGCTATTGCAAACAGTGCTGTAATGACCACACTATCATCTAGTGATCGTTGGCTTCATCTGTTGAAACATTTATAATGATTTTCTTCTGACTTTTTTTTTTTTTTGTGAGGAGGACTAGCCCTGAGCTAACATCTGATGCCATCCTCCCCTTTTTTCTTGAGGAAGACTGGCCCTGGGCTAACATCCGTGCCCATCTTCCTCTACTTTATATGGGACGCCGCCACAGCATGGCTTAACAAATGGTGCATCGGTGCGCGCCCAGGATCCGAACCTGCGGACCCCTGGCCGCCAAAGCAAAGCTCGCGCACTTAACCACTGCACCACCGGGTCAGCCCCTCTTCTGACTTTTATTAAGCCACTTTGTATCAATCATCCAAGATCCTAAACAATGACGATATTATTAGAGGCATCATATCACAAAGACAAAATATAGAAAATATGTTAATTTAGCATTTTCTATTTGTAAGAATATTAGCTCTAGTTACCAAACCTTTATGTAGAGGATGCTCATTATACTTAAAACCTTATCACTTTAGAAATATGGAAGTAGAATGCCCTCTTATTTTAGAAAAGCCGGATCTCTTACCTTCTCTCGATCGTACCACACTCAGCTTCCCACCTCTAAAAATCTGTGTATCTTTTGATGTGATATTCTTCTCTCTCTTTACCTCTCCAGATTCCCTCCAGCTGATCTGAAGGCCCTGGTCTCCCATGGAGCCTCCTAGATCAGCCCAAATCACCTTGATGTTTCTTAGTTCCGGGTGCAGTGGCATAAAGTAAACTTCCCTCCTCCCTTGGCCCTCACTCCCTGCTACAATACCATGAAGGGAGAATTGTGGAGAGACACTACCTGAGCGTAGTATCATTTATTACCAGATAAGTTATAATAATTTGTTAAATAACTTAAGTCATAGAAGATAGGGATGCTCTTTTAGCATAATAGGTCTAAGGTATTAGACCAAAAGAAATAGCATCATTGTAATTAAGTTAAAGGGAGAAATACTGATTTTTCATGTATACTAGAAGGGGAATTTTGAAGGAAATTATATTTTTCCAGTGTCTTTGATTTTTAATTTATTAACAGAAAAATCATTTGCTGCCCAAGATAAAATCTCATCACCATACCTCCTTCCATACATCTAATCACAGACACAGAATGCACCTGTTCTCTACTCCCAAATGAGTCAACAGACTCTAAAACCAAAACCTACTCCTCCCCTCTGCAAAGCTTCAGGGACAGGAGTCCCTGACACGCAGCTGACATTTGGGGCTGCACACAAAAAATCACTGCTAGGGAAGGAAATTTATTTATTTCTATTGGAAGGGTTAATGGATAACAGAGAAAAGGGGAGTGGGGATGGAGATACTGTAGAAGGGGGTTAAAGGGCTTAGAAATGATAAAGAAGCAGAAGAGTAGGGGACGAAGGAATCATCTGTGTGGGACAACCTCTGGAGGCTTGAGGAGAATCCTTGGGGACACATCCCCCCACAAGGCCTGGTAATGTGGCCCCACTCCTGGGATTGAATAGGGAGCAGAGGAGGTAAAGCAAGAACAGCACCCAATTTCTTTCCCTCTCCCGGCTCCCCTCACTGCAAACGCTGTACAGCTTTGGAATCATTACCTGAACCCTGTAGTAAAGATCTTAGCCTTCATCAAGATCCAGTGTATCTGATTTACAGTAGGGTGGTATCCAGCAGGGCCTCTATAGCCTAAACAGTGTGAAGTAGAAAATGTCACCAATGAGCAGAGAGAGTCCACAGGCACATGGCTTGGCAGGTGGATGACCCCTTCCTCATAGTAAACGTAGATCCATTCCAGGGCATCCAGCTGACTTTATGGAACCCAGGCTGCATTTCAGCCCTATTTGCCCTTTGGCAGGATGCCTCTATGCAGGGCACAGCGTACAAACCTGGTGTCCAGTCAGGTGAAGTCTATTTCCTTACCCTTTGAATCTGGAGTGTCAGTGCTAAACTTGCATTGACCAATAGAATATGACAGAAGTGATGTTATATGACTTCCAAGGCTAGGCCTTAAGAGACTTTTTGTCTTCCTCTTTTACTCTCTTGAAATGTTGCCATGCCATGGAGAAGGCTGGAGTGAAAGACCACGTGGAGAGAGAGGCCCAGCTGTCGCAGGTTCAAGCTGAGCTCAGACCCCTGCTAACCACTAGCTGAATGCAACTTTGTAACTGAGCCCAGGAAAATATCAGCAGAAGAACCACCTGGTCAACCCACAAAACCATGAGAAATATTAATTTGTTGTTGTTTTAAGCCACTAAGTTTCTCAATTTGTTTAACTATTTCATCTACATTTGGTCTCTGAACAATAACATAAGCACTTTTTATATTTGTGCACCCTTTGTACTCTCCCTGTTCATACAGAGAAAGCTTTTGAGGTGCAAAAGCTTGGATTTATTGGAATTTCAAAAGTCTAAGCCTGGAATAACTGCACAAAACATATGCCGTAAGCCATATATTTTTAAGAGTATGTACTCAGTCTGAGCCACTTTTCTGTTCCCACCCAAAATCTTGATAAAATTTGTGCAGAATGGGGAAAGAGAAGAGAGTCGGGATGAGCTGGGGTGGGGCGTTGGCAGGATGCCCGAGAAGAAGCCCTGTAACCTTACCATGCAAGAATGCCATATTGCACAACTATAGGGGCCACCATTCACATAGAATAAGATGTGCAGTAGTGCAAACTTCACCCTAAAGACCAGACTGGTGAGGGGACTCTGGGAGCAAAAGAAAAGCTGGGCTTATAGGCCCTATGCTGGACAGCAGTAAGACCCCAAGGTTATTCTTTGCCCAGTGTTGGGTAAGAGCAGAAAACATTTCTAAATGGGGTCTTGAGGCAGAGAGGCCTTGGACAGCCCCACAGCCCTCTTGTGCCCCAGGAAGATTCAGAGAGCTCCAAAACTGTTTCCAATGTAGGTGAGAATGATTTAGATATGCATGTTTTTGTAAATTAAATTTTATGAGAAGACAGGCATGCCTATTCCTTTACCTGTTGTCTATGGCTGCTTTGACGCTACAAAGGCAGAGTTGAGTAGTTGTGACAGAAACTGTATGGTCCACAAAGCCTAAGACATTTACTGTCTGGCCCTTTATAGAAAAAAGTTTGCCAATCCTTGTTTTAGATGAAGCACAGAGAACTGGGAAAATCTAAACCTTGTGTGAAAACACAAAACAAAAATAACTGTGTAGACCACAACCAAAGGTGCATTGGGACCAGGATGTAGTATCAGCACATGACAGCCTAAAGCCGATTGTCTCAAGCAAATACATTCCCCCACTCCCATCCCATACCTTGCACTAGTGAGGACCTATGGAGTGTAGCTGTGCCCCTTGTGAAATAGAGGGAATTCCAGACTTTACTGAGAGTTAGTTATTACCACCTGGTGTAATAGGGATTTGAAAGAGATATTAACCTTAGGTATAGAGATAGAAAAATAATTTTACATTGTTTCTTGTATATCTGATTCTGTCTTCAGAAACTAGCACCCACCACAGGCCTTCCATAGTGATAAGCACAACACAATTGATGCAAAAGAAATCTATGTTGAGTGTTCAGCCTCAGTGGGATTTCCTTTGGTCTCTTACCTTACAAAACTGCATGATGGCACTGCCGTGTCATATAGGAAGTATGTTATTCACAACTCATGTCTTATATAATCTTTCTCCAATGGTGATGATGTAGCACATTCTTTTTCAGTTCCATCCCCTCCCTCTACTGTAAGTTTTTCCATTCCCTGAGACAACCATTTCTCTCTCTTGTCCCAACCCCCAAAATAAAAGAGAATGGAGGATGGGAAAACAGGAATGAAGTGAGGGAGGAGACAGTTGGGCAGGGATCCCGAAGTCTGCGGTTTATGTCACAGAAAACACTGGTAAGTGCTCTGAATGATAAGGAAGTTGCTTATAATCCATTGCGACAACCTGATGTTCTTGTACAGAGAAAATTTTACTTCCTACTTTGAGCTGGGATGTGGGTCAGGGACAACATTTGCTGAAAACTAACTTTGTACCAGAAATTATTTCTATGCTTTCGAGTCTCTCCACAACCCCTCTGTAATCTTTCGGATGAGGAGACCTCAGTGAGAAGCTCCAAGATGCACAGCTAATAGAGCTGGAATGTGAAAGCAGATCTGTCAGACCCAAAAACCCATGCTCTATAAACTACTTCATGTCATAGAAGTTATAAAATCATTTTTCCCTGATTGGGGTGAATCAGGGAAATGAATGATTTGGCGTCTTTAACTTGTCTTTAGGCATTCATTGACAATTCCTATTTTTACAGTTTCTACTCCATTCATATAATGATAACATATGGAAAAGTTAAACAATAGAAGTTTTTTTCATATATAAATTTTATATGTTCAAAGATATTAAAGCCAAAATTAATTTTGTCTCATATAAAGATTCCTTTAAATATAAGATGCTATGAAACGATGTTATACCAAAAAGCAAACACACTGTTTTCTATAATCAAAACATTGGGGATCTCGGGGATCTCAGGAATCTCTAGATAACTCAGGAAGACAAAAAAAGGTACAAAACTATCTCAGTACACTGCTCCTTTTAACAACAGGAACATGAGTTGTTCCTTTGGGTACTTTAAATATAACGAGGATTTTTAAAAAGTGGATTGTTAAAATTTTGGTATAATTGTATAATTTATTTTATGGAATTTAACCTTTTGTAGCATCACAGAGCATAATGAACTGGACTGACTAGTTTTGCCATCTTTTTTTTTAATAGCAATTAAACACTGCCATAATCTCATGGAAATCACGAAATAATAGCCCAGACCTCACACAAGTAGATAAGTTATAAAGGACTGAAAGATTATATTACTTTTAAAATATTTTGCTTGAAAACAATAATGGCAATGACTGTATAGCACCCCTTGCTTTTTATTGTTTTTACCAAATATTGAGCAGTTTCAAAAGAACATTTATTAAATGCATGCAATATATTAAGAACCATAATGCAGCGAACAACTGTGTACCTACCACCTACTTAAAGAGAAAGAATATTACTCTGATATCCCTTGTGTGACTCTTTTAGGTTCTATGCCTTCCCAACTTTGAATTTTGTGTTAATTATTCCTTTTATTTTCTTCAGAATTTTGCCGCATACATTTGTATGCCTAAACAAAATATGGCTAATTTTGAACATTTTTGAACTTTTTATATTATGAAAATGTATTGAATATGTAATATTTTGCTACTTGATTTTTTTTTCTTTTGGTGAAGAAGATTGGCCCTGAGCTAACATCTGTTGCCAATCTTCCTCTTTTTGCTTGAGGAAGATTGTCCCTGAGTTAACATCTGTGCCAATCTTCCTCTATTTTGTATGTGGGATGCTGCCACAGTGTGGCTTGATAAGCTGTGTGTAGGTCCTTGCCAGGGATCCGAACCTGTGAACCCTGGGCCACCAAAGCAGAGTGCGCAAACTTAACCACTACACCATGGGGCTGGCCCTACTTGAATTATTTTGCTCACTTTGTACACAAGATTTATACATGTTTTTGCATGTAGCTGTAGTTAATTAATTTTCGCACTCTATTGGGTTTGTCCATTCTACGTTTCATGAACATTTGAAAAATCTCCAGATGCATGTGTGAGAGAGAAAGAGATTACAAACAGTGCTGCTAAGAACATTCTTATACTTGCCTTCTGGTGCATGTGAAAGTACTTCTCTTGGATAAACACCTAGGAGTGAAATTGCTAGGTTATAGCAAATTTACCCAGCAAACAATTGGATAATGCCCAATTGTTTTCCAAAGTGGTTATATAACACATCCTTATGGTTTTGATAGCATGCTCCTTTACTGAGCTATAAAATATATGTTATATGCATATATTCACATATAATTATATATATTACTCTTTTTGATGTATATATTACTTCTTTTCTGAAAATAATTTTATATACTAAAAATATAAATAACAGTATTAGTGCTGCTTTTTCAAAGAACCCAGAATTGTGAAAGATGTGGTTGATTGGGAATTTTTGTTATTTGTTGCCAGGAAACAAAATATTAAGGAAAAAATGGGAAGAATGTTTTAGTTATGTCTTAACAGATGGAAAAACAAATGTATTTATCTTTCACTTGCCTTCTTTTACACTACTGATGTCTTCATTTCTAGGACTGAAATAGGTATTCACTCCATTCTCAGTCTTGGTCTTTGGTCTTCTAAAGAAGTCCAAGGCCTGATTGCTGACATTCAAAATAATGTGTTATGCAAGAAACCAATTTCAGGGATGGAGGGAAAGCCACACTTCTTTAGCTATAACTCCTAAAAATCATCAGAATGGGAACACTGGAATGGATTTCAATATCTTTTTGTCTCCTCTATAACTTGTTTTGTATATTTTTTTTTCTCATAACAATTCTCCACTTTAAGGTGAAGAGGGTTCATTAACTGCTCAACTGAGTATATTTCAACTACTCTAAAAGTTTAGACTTGACAACTAAAATCCTCTGGGTACAATACCACTAGAAGCACATGCTTCTCATTTATATCTCATAAGGTTTCTTTAATCAGTGTAGGCCTATAAAAACGTGTTGTTCTTTAGAAGGAACGTTTTGTAAAATGCCAAAAGAAGGTTTCTTTTTTATTCTCTTTGTGTAAACATCCTACTTTCAAGGCTTCTTAATGTTATAAGAACTCTAAATTATTTAAATTAGAATCAAGCAAATGGTAATATTATCTTGAAAACTCCTTGAATGGTACCCTCCCAGCTCTTGTGCTCAACTGATTAATGTGTGTGCCCCTGATGGTCTCCTGCACTAGGACCAGAAAGCTGCAACACCCTATCTTGCAATTAAGGGATAGTGGCTTAGATATTTCATTTCAACGGGGCAGTGTATTCACTAACATGCTTTATAAATACTA
This sequence comes from Diceros bicornis minor, assembly GCF_020826845.1. NCBI lineage: Eukaryota > Metazoa > Chordata > Mammalia > Perissodactyla > Rhinocerotidae > Diceros > Diceros bicornis. The sequence continues at coordinate 47,878,957 of NC_080749.1, forward strand.
AGTGAATAACCAGAGTTATTTATAGGAAATCGTTGCTATAAACCTAATAAGGAATTATTGGACATTAAATACTATGATAAGAAACATATCGTAGGTCTCTACTAAAAATTAAGTAGAGAATTGTAGAAATTTTCTGAGATTTCCAAGCAAAAAAATGCATGGACCCTAAATTATTTGGTCATTCTTATTGCTTTGCTAATGGAGGGCTATTCCCTGCAGAGATGCCTTCTAATCTACCATCCAACACTGCAAAGCAAACATATCAGCCATTAAAAAATCAAACATCTGAAGCTCAAATAATAGTAATATTAAGAGTGGATATTAATGAGTGCTTATTATGTGTACTATGCATTTTACATACCTTATTTCATTTAATTTGTACAAAAGCCCTATGAGATAAGTAATAGTATTACCGTGTTACAGATGAGGAAACTGAAGCTTAGAAGACTATGTCAAGTTACTCAAAGCTACAAAACTGTCGAGCAGCAGAGTGGGGATTCAGCCCATGCAGGCTGACACAGAAACTTGCGTCCTTAATCACACTGTGCAATTCCGTTTCCCATTAGTACCATCCTTCTTACATCTGAGCTCTGATGGTCCAAACACTAGGTGTGTACCCTTATGTCTGAATGAAATTCCTACGGGTACACTACGCTGTGAGGAGCAATACAAGGGCTCATGCACTATCCCTCTCCTCCAAGGAGCTGACAGTGTAGATGGGGGGATAAAACATGATCACAAATACACGTACTCAAAAGCAAAATATGGCAAATGCCATGTGAGATATACTGTGGCAATGCACAAAGGAAAGAAATCCTATTGGCTAGAGGGACAAGCAGAGTTTTTGTAAAGCAGGTCATATGAAGCTTTTGAGGAGGGGTGAAGTGGAAAGTCAGTTTTTTGCACAAAGCATGCCCTGCAGCCAAAAGTTTAGGGCATGTTGTAGGCACAACCTGTTCTATTTCAACCTAGTGGGCTAGGACAGGTTATGTATAAAGCAGACCTAGATGTAGGGGTGAAGAATTTGTGCTAAATTATTAAACAAAAGGAAGCCACTGAAGGTTTTGAAGCAGGAAGTGATATCATTCATTCAACAAATATTTATGGGGTGTCAATATGTGCCAGTCACTGTGCTAGAAACTGGGGTGAACAAGACCAGTTCATGCCCTTCCCTCGGAGTTCTTACAGGCTGATGGGGGAGAAAGAGACTAATATTCACTACCACTGAGAAAGGGATGGCTGTGCACAAAAGAGGGGCAAAGACTCTAGGTAGAAAAGATCTCATGCTTTGGTTTACATTTTCTGTATTACCTTTTTTTTAAATAAACCTTTTGTTTTAGAATAATTTTAGGTTCTATTAAAACAGTATTATATAATGATCTTTTTCCATTTTAAAGAAAGCACTTACGGGGCCAACCCAGTGGCCAAGTGGTTAAAGTTCTGCAGACTCCACTTTGGCGGCCGGGGATCATGGGTTCAGATTCCTGGCATGGACCTACTCCATTCATCAGCCATGCTGTGGAGGCATCCCACGTACAAAGTAGAGGAAGCTTGGCCCAGATGTTAGGTCAGCGTGAATCTTCCTCACCAAAAAAAAAAAAAAAAAGCAAATACATAATGAATCTGAATTTCATTGAGTATGTTTGCAGATATCCAAAGCATTTTCTTGATAATAGTTTCTAGTAAAGGTGATTTACAAAATTTATCTCAATCACTATTAAAATTGCTATTTAATCATTTAAGGCATATCATTCCATTGTCAGAACACTGTGGGATAAATTTCAGAAAGACTAAGGTTACTTTTTACAGATTAGTTACTCGCACATACAAACTGTTATTGTGACAAAATAGACACACATGTTGAAAAGACATCTTTGGAACTTCTGAATTTGACTCATTGCCTCTGAATATAGCAAATCACAAGGTTCTATCTGAGTTGGAAAATTTTGTAATGACCGAATAAATATTAGAAATATAGGAAAGCCAGTTTAAAAAGAGGTCAACAGGAAAGGTATGTAAACTGACTGTCCAACTATGATCAAACACCTTCATGAAAAAAAGTTTTGTGATAAGACCTCTTTGTAATAAAAGTTTTTATATGCTTAGAAACATAAAACTCAGATTTTTGAAACTGAAAAAGTAAAGAAGATTACTGAATTTATCCTGAGATAATGTCTCAGTAGAAAATAGCAGTAAAGTAAGCACTCCAAAACAGTCAAAGTGGCGCGGGGACAAACTGGTATGTGGCGGTGGTGATGAGGGAGGATTGGCAAGGAGTAAGAAATCAGATTGCAGCCTAACTTTTAAAACCTGAAATGGAATGTACTGATGCTTAGTTTCCTTTAGACATCTCAACACATGATGTTGACAAATATGGAGACAGCTGGTAAAACTGTATGTGTTAATTGCCAACATCACATAACTAATATTTACTGTAAAAAATTCCCCAAAATAATTATTTTTCATCATCAGATAGCCATATACATCTATAATTCTTTGTGTATGTTTCTAAACGTATGTATTTTTCTTTCTCCTTTCAGGATTAAAATATGAAGTTTTATGTTCTCTACTATAGCTACTTTAAGAATACAGATGGTCCCCTATTTATATGATTTGACTTACAATTTTTCAACTTTACTACGGTGTGAAAACAATACTCATTCATTAGAAACTCTACTTCGAATTTTGAATTTTGATCTTTCCCTGGGCTAGCGATATGCAGTAGGATACTCTCTTGTGATGCTGGGCAGCGGCAGAAGAGCCTACGCTCCCAGTCAGCCACGCGATCATGAGGCTAAATAACCCATAGGCTTACAATTCTGTACACACAATCATTCTGTTTTCACTTTCAGTACAGTATTCAATAAATTACATGAGATATTCAATGCTTTACTGTAAAATATCTTTGTGTTAGATTATTTTGCCCAACTGTCGGCTAATGTAAGTATTCTGAGCATGTTTAAGGTAGACTAGGCTAAGCTGTGATGTTTGGCAGGTTAGGTATATTAAATGCACTTTTGACTTATGATATTTTCAACTTATCATGGGTTTGTCAGGATGTAACTTCATCATAAGACGAGGAAAATCTCTATTGTAAATATTGAAAATCTGGGGGCCGGCCCCGTGGTGTAGTGGTTAAGTGCACACGCTCACTACTGGTGGCCCCGGTTGAGATCCCAGGCACACACCAACGCACCGCTTGTCATGCCATGCTGTGGTAGCGTCCCCATAAAGTGGAGGAAGATGGGCACAGATGTTAGCTCAGGGCCAGTCTTCCTCAGCAAAAAGAGGAGGATTGCCATGGATGTTAGCTCAGGGCTGATCTTCCTCACAAAAAAAAATAGTAAATATTGAAAATCAAACTGTTTTCCTACGAAACACCACTGACAGCTGTTCTCTGCTTATCGTTTCTTAGCAATATGAAAATTTATTTGCTCAAATACATTGTATTCTTATGAGAGAAAGAGCTCCTCAGAAAAACCGTCCCTTTTTCATTATTTCCATACTAATGATATTTCACTCCATTGTTTATTTGTCCTGAGATTTCACAGCAGCAGAAATTCTGCTATACATTGTTCTTTTATCTGGTATCTATTAAGAATGTATTCGGCTGCAATTTACAAAAAAAAAAAATCTGACTAATAGTGACTTAACAGATAGAGGTTTATTTTCTCATATAACAAGACTAGAAGTAGGTGGTTGATGCCTTTGGCATAGTTACTCAGCAATATAATCAATAACTTATTATTTTTTTGTTTCACTGTCTTTAGCATGTTGGTTTTCCTTCCCCCTGTTTGTCATATCAGAGTCACAAAATGGCTGCCAGCAATATGTGCACACTGAAGCCAGGACAGGATGGAGGGAAGGCCTGCCAGCTACTCTGTCTCTTTTTATCAGAAAAGCAAAAGCTTTCCCAGAAGCCCCCTTAGCAACTTCTCCTTACATCTGAAAGCCACCACAAATTTCAAAGGTGGCTGAGAAGGCAGGAAACAAGTCTCATGATTGACTTAGACTATGCGAGACATTGCCCAGGGATGGGTACATTGACATTTCAAACAAAATCGTAAATTCTGTCAACAAAGAAGATGAGGAAATGGATATTTTGTCGGGACCAAAAAGGGTCTGTCTAAGTGCCTTAGTTTATTTGGAATGGAAAATTCTTAAAGACTGGGATTGTGTCTGTTCCCTTTCTTATATGTAAGACTTAGGTCATAATAAAAATTGTTGATATTCCAAATCCTATGTTAGATATAGATATAGATATATAAATAGATACATAGATAGAGAGAGGGATTATATCCTATATACTTAGGCAATATCCCCAGATTTCATTAAGTTGTACTAATATGAGAGATACTACACAAAACTAGAGGGTAATCTATAGACAGTCTTAGTCAGTTCAGGCTGCTATAACAAAATATCATACACTGGGTGGCTTAAACAACAGACATTTATTTCTTACAGTTCTGGAGGCGGGAAGTCCACAATCGGGGTGCCACCAGATTCAGTGCCTGGGGAGAGTGCATTTCCTGGCTTCCAGAAGGCCTGCCACCTTCTCACTGTGTCCTCACAAGGTAGAGAGAAAGTGCTCTAGGCTCTCTTCCTCTTCTTGTAAGGACACTAGTCTCAACATGGAGGCCCCATTTCATGACCTCATCTAAACCTAATTACCTCCCAAAGGCCCTACTTCCAAATACGATCACATTAGGGGTTAGGGCTCAACATATGAATTTGGGGGGGAACACAAGCATTCAATCTATAACAAATATATATGTAATATACAATATCACATATATGTATTAAATATTACACATATTTTATAGATATAGCTACATAGATTTTGGTTCCAAGTCTTCAAGTATTTATTATACATTCCTATGACCAAGAAAACTGTAGAAACTGAAAAATATCAACAGACCATGGTTTCAGCTTCTAAGGTATTTAAGCTGAGATGAAAAAGCTGTAAATACAGATTCGAGCTGAACTAAAATGTTAGGGAACCTATATAATAATATCAGCCTTTTACCTGGTGTCTATTATGTATCAGCAATGTAACATTTTACTTTATTTAATCTTCCCAATAACCCTGCTGGGCAGATATTGACCTCTTTTTAAGGATTAGGAAACTGAGAACCCTGAGGGCTTACATAACTTGTTCAAGGTCACCCAAGTCATAAGCAATGGAGCTGAAGTTTGGAATAGGTCTCTTTTTCCCCAAAGCCTTGCACCCACCACCACATGCTGCTTACCTCATTTTGTGAATGAAAGCTTCCCTCATTTTATAACGTTGCTTTGTTTTACCCTTTTCCGTTCCTAGCTCTCTTACTGGTGACTTAGCTGAATGCGTAGATGGAAACAGGATCAGGTTATTGAGAGATGATAAAATGATGAGAGATCAGAGTATTAGGAGGGACAATGTTAAGAGTGAGAGGTGAATGAAAGAGTAGAAGAAGAGCAAAGAGAAAAACGTGGGGTTATGAAAGGAGCAAACAGGAAAGAGGAGAGAAGAAGGGAGTGAATCCTGACTGAGTATTTCTCTGGGCTGTGGGTCGAGGGAATGGCAGCATCCGTCTCCATGTCCCTGCTTTCTCTGATCTCTGGCCAAGCATGTGGCTTGGCATTGTACATCTAACAGTTAGCGGGGTTCTGGGAGAGGCTCATGGAGTGACTAAATTACATTTTCCCTAGCTATTCTTGTATTCTAATCCTCCCCTGAAGGTCTTTTATGGTTAATCTCAAACTACAAAAATATTTAACTCTCCTTTTAGTTACATTCCAGTAGCCTGTTCTCAAACAAGCATAAGTTAATACTCTAAATTTCAGTAACCACAAACTGAGATTAATTACCCTAACGTCACTGTGTTCCTCCTCTTCAAGTGAGTTTAAAGCATGAATGTGCAAAAGGCCCTGCCCATTTCGTGCTTTTACCTACTTTTACCTCACTAACCAGCCCTGGTGGTCTAGTGATTAAGATTTCCCGCTCTCACGCAGCCTGGGTTGGTTCCAGGTCAGGGAACCACAAACCTGTCTGTCAGTTGCCATACTGTGGCGGCTGTGTGTTGCTGAAATCTATGCCACCAGTATTTCAAATGCCAGCAAAGTCACCCATGGTGGACAGACTTCAGCGGAGCTTCCAGACTAAGACTGATTAGGAAGAATGACCCGGCCATTCACTTCTGAAAAAATTGGCTATGAAAACCTTATGAATAGCAGCAGACCATTGTCTGATACAGCGCTAGAAGGTGAGAGGATGGCACAAAAAGACAGGGCAGGGTTCCACTCTGCTGTACACAGGGTTGCTAGGAGTCAGAATCCGCTGCACGGCACTATTTTTTTTTAACCTCACTATTAATATAGCATAGAATCTCAGATATGGATAGATCTTGACCATTCAGCCAATATTTCAATCCGCCTCTCCTTGCCACCCCCCCCGAACTTTTTTTTTTTTTTAATATCCTCCGAAGTGGTCTTATAGCTATATTTGAATACTTCCAGTCCAGGGAATTCCCCACTTCTACAGATAGTCCTTTCCACCTTTGGACAATTCTGACTTTTAGAAAGTGCTGTCTCATTTTGTCAATCAACATAACTGAAGTATTCCACAGTAACAAAAGGCCCTAAAATGTCAGTGACTTTCTAACAAAAGACACGTATTTCTTGCTTACACTGTACGCCTATCACAAGTCACCTTGGCTCTGCCCAACATGGATTTCCCTCTGGGACCCTGGCTGATGGAGAAGCCCATCTCTGGGACGTTGCAGCTCTCATGGCAGAGGAAAAAAGATTGTGGCGAGTCACATGCTGGCCCTTAAATTTTCCACATTTCATTGACCCATACAACTCACATGGAATCCTCCTCCCGGGAGGGGCAAGGCAGGGAGAGAGACATTCCAAAGAAAAGCAGCAAATATTTTGAAAAATATCACAATCTACCATGTATTTACTGAGTCAAAATCCTTTTCCAACTAACATCCAACCTGTGGTCCTTGCTCATTTGCCTTTCCTTTCCACCATTTCTACAAATGTGAGAAAACTGCAGCCACATTTTCTTTGAGCTGTCTCCTTTCTAGTCTAATTGGCTCCAATTCCTTTAACCTTTTTCCCACATTTAGTGGTAACATCCTCTTCAGAGCCTATTCAGCTGTCTTAGGTCCCCTGGTGAGAAAATTGTTGGCTTATTCTCCAAACGAGGGTATCCCCTGACACATTTCCCTTCAGGATGATGAGTTTGGGCTGGCGCTGAGCATTCTAGACAAAAAAAAATGCTTTCCTAAACAATACCTTACTTAATAGGTCTCCATATTTTTCTTTCTTTCTTTTTTTTTTTTTTTGGTGAGGAAGATTGTCCCTGAGCTAACATCTGTGCCAATCCTCCCCTACTTTGTATGTGGGACGCTGCCACGGCATGGCTTCACAAGGGGTGTGTAGGTCCATGCCCAGGATCTGAACCTGCGAACCCTGGGCCACAGAAGTGGAATGCGCGAACTTAACCACTATGCCACCAGGCTGGCCCCAACTCTCCATATTTTTCATCAGCTCAGACCCTTAAGCTTTTCACAAACTTCCAACCCCTTTGGCTATCACACATCAGAATGTGGAAATCTTTGAGCGCTTCTAGAGAGAAGATGTCACATTCTTGACTATACTTTAGTTAACTTAGAAATTTGAAGAAGACTGTGAATAGAAAAAAATAATTGTATTGACAAAATTGCCCACACTTCCTATTGTTGCATAGAACTGGTTCAGGGGCTGGCCCAGTGGCGCAAGTGGTTAGGTGTGCACGCTCCACTTCGGCGGCCCAGGGTTCGCAGGTTCGGATCCTGGGTGTGCACCAATGCACTGCTTGTCAAGCCATGCTGTGGCAGTGTGTCCCACATAAAGTAGAGGAAGATGGGCATGGATGCTAGCTCAGGGCCAATCTTCCTCAGGGGGAAAAAAAAAAAAGAGGAGGATTGGCATCAGATGTTAGGTCAGGGCTGGTTTTCCTCACAAAAAAAGAGAACTGGTTCAGAATGTGGACTTGGGAAACAATTGGTCTTAGATCAAACCCTGACTCCATTAAATACTATCTGTGTGACCTTGAGCAAGTTACTTAACCCTGAGCTTTTATTTCCTCATCTAATGAGATGGAGATAATAATAGTAATCTTCTTCTTGTGATTATTGAGAGGACTACATGGCACAAGAGTGGGGCTCAATGAATGTCTTCTCTTGTTACCACACTGGGGTCCTAGCACTCAAGCCTATCTGCTGTCACTCAAGGAACAGGTCTTCTAGCATCCCCTAGGCTCATTATAGCTATGCACACCTCCCTCCTCTCCCCAAGATGTCCTCCAGGTCTCCTGAAACCTCTCATTCCCAAGTTGGCATTATCCAAACTTAACCAGTATCTCTCGAAGTGCTGTCTAAGAACAAGCTGCATTGAAATCACCTGGAGGGTTCCTGGGCCCTATTTCAGACTTACTGACAGAATTAGAATGTGGAACTGGTGAGTCTGCATTTTAACAACCTCACCAGGTAGGGTTACTGGATAAAATACAGGACTTCAGTTAAATTTAAATTTCAGGTAAACAATGAATAATTTTTTTAGTATAAGTATGGCCTGTGCAATATTTGAGACATTCTTATACTAAAAAATTATTTGTTATTTATCTGAAATTTAAATTTAACTGGGTGTTCTGTATTTTTAATTGCTAAATCTTGCAAACCTATCCTAAGGATTCTGATGCTGAGTAAATTTGAGGACCACTGGTCTAAGAAATTTGGCGAAAATGTCAAATTCAACTTTGTGAGCTCCCCCCTCAAAGGAAAAAAATAGGAAAAATCCAAGCTCACAGAAATAACCTACATATCCTGTGAGTCCCCCAAACAAATATGCAGAAGAGCAGGGGTGCAGCGTTCTCTTCTTTTTTTTTATAATTTTATTTATTTATTTATTTATTTCCCCCCCAAAGCCCCAGTAGATAGTTGTATGTCATAGTTGCACATCCTTCTAGTTGCTGTATGTGGGACGCAGCCTCAGCATGGCCAGAGAAGCGGTGCATCAGTGTGCGCCCGGGATCCGAACCCGGGCCGCCAGCAGCGGAGTGTGCGCACTTAACCGCTAAGCCACGGGGCTGGCCCCAGCGTTTTCTTCTTCAGAATAGGTTAGCTTTTGTTCCAGCAGCCACAATAGCAGTAGACAATCTGGCAGCCAGAGAAGAATCTATGTCCCTATTTCTCTCATTCTATTCTCTATAAAGCTTTGGGTTGGGCTTTAGCTGTCTCCTCTGTCTCTCTCTCTCTTTTTTTTTTTCTTTTTGGTCTAACATCCCCATGCTGGCCATCATCTACTCATCTTCCATTTGGCGCTTCCTCTTTTGCTCTCCAGAAGGCATCTTGCTTGCATTCTCCTCTGTGTGCCCCAAGTTCCTAAATATCAGAATACTTCACCACATAGCCATCTTTCTTCTTCTAATATTCCATCTGGTCTTTCTCAATTTCAGTCCTCTGATGGGAACTTCCTAACTCAGAACCCATTCTCTTTTATGTGTAATATAGTAATGCATTGTGTTTGTATGGTTTATGTGCATTTCCAAAGTCCTTAAACATTATCTTAGTTGATTTCCACAATAATCTCATAACCTAGGCAGATGAAGCACTGAGGCTCAGAAGATTTAAGAGAAGCTAGGACATCAGTCTGGGGCTTGTTCTTCCTAGACCAAGACCCTTTTCATTCAGCCATTGCCTCATTTCAGCTTTTTACATTTAAACGCTGCTCATTTGTCATTTTAGGACAGTGATTAAAGCACAGCTGTGTGACCTTGGGCTTTCTTTTTTAACCTTTCTAAGCCTCCATTTCCTCATTTGTAAACTTAGGTTAAAAACCACTACATCATGGGGCACTAGATATAATGAGATGATCCAAGTCTCGGCACAGTGACTGCGTGTTGTAAGCACTTAGGAAATATTAGCTACTATTAAAACACTCCTTTGGGCCACTTCCTCCCCAGACCTAGCTCTCTCAGTGTTGTCTTTCAATAAACAAAGAGAGAAAATGGGAAATTTAGACCAAACTAGCAAAAAAGAGAAGTATCAATGGCTGCACAAGGAGATCATGTTGATCTGTGCCAAATTTTCTCTTAGCAAACACTTCCTCTTTTATACTACCCCTCTCTGAATTCTCACAATTTTATGTCTATGTACAGTGAAAAATATAGCCCTCCTAAACTAGACTCCATGGCCTGGAACGTAACTGACTGAAATATTAGGGTCTTTAGTTAAAAGCAGGGACTGGAGTGTAGTACCAAGAAGATTAATTTTAATTATTTGCATCTTGGCTAACTTCCTAATTTCTTCTAGCCTTTTTCACTTTTTCTTTTGTTCCATAGTAATTATGGTATCCATATGCCAGCTGTTTGGGGCTACAATATTATCACTATGTTCCTCCTTTTCCCCATTAGGATCTTTATATAATAATGGGCAGTGTGATATCTTGATATCCCCAATGGATGAGGTGGTGTCCCATACACGGGTGACCTCAAAACGCTTTCTTGCATTGCATCTATGAGGACTATTTTCTTCAGAAAATACTCAGGGCAATGCTGCTGTGGATAATGGGAAAAAAAGAATGGGTTTTCCATGAGGAAAATGAATGTCAAACAATTGAATAAAAAAAAAGAGAAACTATCTAGACTAGTCTCAAGTTAGGGTCAGTGCACAGTCCCAGAGGAGATATAAGTAAAGAAGTTCTCTTTTCATGACTGGGTAGTACTTGCATCACTGTTGCCTTTCTTCTCTGAGGCAGCACACAACTATCCCAAAGAAAAACCGAGGACATGCTTGGGGTATAGCAGAGCAGGCTCCTCCAAAATAGTTTTTGAAGGAATTTTATATTTGATCATTTTTGAAAAGCCTAAAAGTGATCATCAATGGAAAAAATTGGAATTTTACAGAACTTTGGTTTAGAGGGCTTTTTTTTTTTTAGCTACTATACTTTTGGGAAAGTGGAGGATGGGTGGACATCATAATCTTTTACTGTTTAGAAACTCTAAATGCCTTAGCCAAATTTAGGCTAATATAACATAAGTATTATTTGCCTTTTACCATTGAGGTAGGTATCATAATCCCTTTACTCCTCTATCTGGAAAATGTTGATTTTTTACCTCTAAGATGTAGAATTTGTCAGCATCATTGCTCCTTTGTATCTAACAGATTGGATGATGCTCAAGTCTTCCACATAGGCCCTCGCATGAAAACTGCCTCAGAAACCTCCACTGGCTCAAATACTTTGTCTTTGAATGGTACAAGGAAGTAGAATATACCTGGGGCATACACTTGACCTTCCTCTGCCTACTGAGATTCTTACTCTTTGGTGAGGCCATTTTATTGGCTATCGTATTCAACAAACAGTTCAATCCCACAAAAATTGTTTGAGCCAGTGCCATGTGCAAGGCATTCACTCAACAAATATTTTCAACTTCTACTATGTATCATGCTTGAGAGATTCACCTACAAGAAAAAGAAGACGAGGAAGAGGTAAAGAAGAAGAGGAGGAGGAGGAAGAAAAAGATGAAGAAGAAACTATCTCTGCTCTCAAGGAACATCAAATCTTCCTGGGGAGAAGACATGTAACATAACAGCAATACAATTCATGTGTTGCCTCCACAGACTGAGAGTGAGAGGGGTGGATCCTTGAAGAAATAACAGGGTGCTACTAGAAAAAGGGGGAATGGATACTGGGTAGGCAAAAACCACTGCTGAAAAATACACACTGAGACTTGAGTCATGCCCTAGGAAGAGGTGGGACTTTTATTCAAGTTGAAGCGTAGGCAGTGGAAAATATATGGATTTTGGAGTTAAACATAATTTTGATTTTGTCTTTGCCAGCGAGCTGTGTGACCTTGAACAAGTTATTTTGCCCCTCTGAGCCTCCTCTCGAAAAATAGGAATTGTGAAGCCTCGCCTCATGTGTTAGTGTAAACATCTGCTCAAGCCTCTAGTTAGTCTCACATAGTGTTTCAGAGTGTCTGGGGCCAACACTTAGCTATTAAACTTGGGCAAGTTACTGAAACTATCAGTGCCTCAGTTTCCACATCTGAAAATGGAAATGATAATAATAGCAAACCTACCTCCCATGGTTGTTGTGAGAATTAAACAAGTTAGTTATGTAAAGTGCTTAAAAGAGTGCCTATACATGGTAAGCCCTATGATCATTTGCTATTATTACCAAGTGTTTCATGATGTAATATAAGCCACTAAATTAGCATGCTGCCTGGATGGCAGATGCCCAGTATTTTTTTTTTTTTTATTAAATATATAGCACTGGGCTAAACATTGTGAGAAATATAAACTGTATTTTTAGAGACGACAAGAAAAGAAATGATAGCCTAGTTGTAAGTAATATCCACAAGTAACCATGATAAAGACAGTATGTGATAAATATTACAAGAAGGAACAGATCATTCAGAAGAACAAGGGGACAGGAAGAAAAAAACTATGATGGAGATAAGCTCTAGGAGCCTACGGGAAGGAGAAGGTGTGTCTTCCTGGGTGGAAGGAAAGATAATGATCCTCGGGGCCAGGCCAGTGGCGCAAGCGGTTAAGTGCACGCGCTCCGCTACGACGGCCCGGGGTTCGCCGTTCGGATCCCAGCCCGCACTCACGCACCGCTTGGCAAACCATGTGTGGCGGTGTCCCATATAAAGTGGAGGAAGATGGGCACGGATGTTAGCCCAGGGCCAGTCTGCCTCAGCAAAAAAAGAGGAGAATTGGCAGATGTTAGCACAGGGCTGATCTTGCTCACAAAAAAAAATGAAGAAAGAAAGATAATGATCCTTGAACCAGCAATGCAAAGATAAGTAGGCTATTGCAAGGTGGACTAATATAAGGAAGACATACTTGGCAAAACCAACAATGTGTTCAAAGGCATAGAAGCATGAGAGAGCTATGTGTGTTGCAGAGAAAAGCAAATCATTCAAGGTGATGGGTCATAAGGTGTGAACTTGGGGCCATCACTTGACTGATGGAGATACAAAGATGAATAAGACATGTAAGAAATCTTTTTGGATGATGCATGCTGGATGTTATTTTTGTTTTTTACGTCCCTTCTTTCTTGCCTTCCTCCTCTTCTTCCTCCATTCTTTCTTCCTTCATAATGTATTTATTGATACCCATAATGTGCTAGAGAAATGTGACTTCCCTTATATCACTGCTTTCATGACGTAGCTTTGTCATGTGAGAAGTGATATGATACAGATTGTTTCAAGTTACGATGAGGCCCCAAAAGGGCTCTTTGGTTAAACACCTCGTTTGTGCAGTTGTCTTCTCTCACTCCCATGTTCCTGGAGGGCACTGACAGTAGAGAATTCTTTTTACAGTCCATGTGGGCCTGATAAAGAGTAGGCAGGCCATAAATACTTGCAGAATTGAATTGAATTGAATTGCTTTGAGAACTTAAATGCTCTGGAATGCATCCTCTTCACAACTTGGTGGCAAGTTCTTTCAGGAACTGCAAGTTGGATGTTTTCTAAGGGAGTGAAAGCTTGTGGAGATCCTTTCTCCCTTGTTTAACAGCATCTACATGCTGATTTTTTAGGCGCTGAACATTCAAAAATGGGTGTTTTACTGACCTTAAATCAATGCCCATCACTGTTTCTGTTTTATACAGTGAATCCCTTGGTTTTTAATATTTCCATTATTCAAGTGAAAAGACAAAATTTTGTCCAACCGACTAAACAGGGAGATTTTAAAATAAGGTAGAAATTTTGACCTAGCAATCCTACTTCTAGAATTTTATGCTACTTACACATACGTACACATACATGCAAAGACTATATATCTGTTTATTGAAGCATTGCTTATAGGAAAAAGAAAGAAGCATCTATCCTTCAATGAGAACTGATTAAATAAATTATGGTATATCCATATAATTAAATAGTATGCAGTCATCAGAAAAAATGATGTAGATCTATACGGGCTTATTTGGAATGATTTCTAGGACAAATTTTTGTATTAAAAAAACACTAAAGGAATAAAGAAAGAGAAAAATAAAACTACAGAATATGTATAAGGAAGAAAATTCCCATTTGTGAGACACATAAATATTTATCTCTGTGTATGTTTTATATATTAATTTATTACATATGAATGCTGTGCATGCATAGAAAATTTCTAAAAAGATAAGCAAGAAAGTACAAATATTGATACTTCTGGATGGCAATCTGGACTATACAGGCAGCAGGCAAACTTTTCATTTCATATCCTTTGTATTCTGCATTTTTTACTACGCCAATGTATTTTTTTGTTAAAAATTATTTAATTGAAGAAAGAAAACTAATGGAGAGAAGCAATTTTGCATCAGTTCTATAGTGGCTTGTTGGAGACTAAGTAATATCAATCTTGACATTAATGCCCATATTAATAAACCAGTATTCCCCAGTCTTGGTTTGATTACAAGGGCACTTTTGAATAGCTCAAGTATGACTAGAATTATTTAAAGGTCTCAAAATAAAAATAAATGGTAATTTACTTTAGTTTTAAAAGGAAACGTATTTTATACACTTCGGGAAAGAGAGAGAGGTGTTGTTTTCAAAATAGAAGCAGTGTCTTAGTGAACAATGTATTTACATTCCTGTGTATCTTTAAACTGAGTACAAACTAAGAAAAAATTGTTCTTGTGGATTGCACAGTAAAATTGCTTTAATTTTCCTATCTTCAAAGGTCAAAAACACCAGAAAGCCTACCACTCTCAACTTCAGCTCATTTGAGTAATATTTCTCTTTGCTCTGGAACACAGTTAGCTCCTGGGGAAATAGGCCAACTTTTCAGTTTCTGCTTTTCATGGTTTCTGTCTTTCCCTCAGCTTCTGCAGGTCAGTCACACAGATAAGCATTATGCCCAGAATAAAACTGGCTTTGTTTATCTGGACTAATAAATGAATGGAATCAGTTATTTTCATTGGCTTGGTCTGGAAGAAAACCAAACTAATTTCCACAGACCTTAAATTGGACCTAAACCAAGCTCCTTGTCCTCATTAGTAACAAGAACAATAACGATGAACCCAAGTGTAAAAGTAGAAATTTTTACAAAAGTAATACATATCTACTGTCAGGAAAGGAAGTTTGGTTAAAACTAGGAACTTACATTGGGAGCTCTGAAAGCTCTGAGAAAATCTGCTTCATTTCCATTTCAATGGGTTTGAGGTTTGCAGGTCAATGGAAACTCTCTTTATGTTCTAGAGGCTCCAGTTTCCCTGTGGTCAGTTATCCTAATCAAGTTATTCTGCCTTATGCTGACGAACAGAAGATATTTGTGTGGCATCATCAAAACTTTTGCACAGACCTCTGTTTTACTTTGGAAACTCTTAAAACTCACAATTGTATTTCCAGGGTTCCTGACAATTAGGCATAGTTTATTTCCCAATTCGTTAATGGAGCAGTGAGATTTTGACTTATATTATGCACATATAGTAAATGTTTTTATAAGTAAGCTTCACTCAGTTTATTAAAGCAGTTACTGCCTCTGTCCAAAGGGCGTTGCTATCCCCATTTAAGATTCATGGTTGGTCTTTTAATTATACTCCCAACACTGCCCCTAAATATATTCCCATGAAAAATAGATAAAAATATTTAACTTAATTATTGTCTTGCTTAAAGATAGGGACAATTTCTGGGAGTTGCTTCCAGGATTATTGTTTTGTGATTCAAAAGTTGTTTAGCTATTTTCCCCAATAGTTAATTTAGATATATTGAGAATGGAATAAACTCTTTATTGGAAGGAGAAAGGACTTGTAAAGAACTTAAATCAAAGAGTAATTCCCCATAGTATGTATTTTTAAGTGGAAATCATTTATTCTTTCTGTGATTAAAAAATAATGCCTATTTGTGGTAAAACAAAATTAGACAATTCATTAAAATGTGAAAAAAAAAAGGAAAGGAATCCACCCCTATTCCTAAGCACTCAAAGAAAACCACTATAAACATATTCATGTACATCCTTCCAGACATTTATATGGATAGACGTTAGGTACACACACACATTTTTTAAGATAAAAATAGGGTCATATCATACTCTTTCAATTAACCATATACCCTTGAGCACTATAAAATGTTTAAAGATAGATAGATAATTAGATAGGTATACGGATAGGTAGACAATCTCCACCTCACTATGTATAGTGCTGCGTAGTACAGGAATTCCATTGGACTTATTTCACCCGTCTACTGTTAATGAGCATTTAAGTAATTTCAATTCAATGCAATATTATACAATCTTAATGCAAATTGCCATGTGTGTTTGTTGGATTATCTTTTTCAGTTGTATTCCTAAAAGTTACTGACTGTGGATATTTAAAATGTTTGAAATATAGTCTCAACTTGCCCTCCAAAAGTGTTAAAACCCATAGCATAGTTTTAGTATCTTTAAAGGGTAGTTTCTACTTCACAGGAAAGTTATTTGGAAAGAGCCTTTGGGTGAAAGAAAGTGGTGAAGAGGGATGGAGGACTAAGAAATAAAGACAATGCTAGATGTATTTCTCAAAGAAAAAAACAATCTGAGAGAAGGGAGAAAAATGAGTACAGCTCGGAGATTTAAAAAATAAGAAGAAGAAAAAGGTGTGTGTTACATGCAGTCAGGCACCAGTTCAAAGTGATTGAGAGAACACTCTTGTGAGCCAATGAGTTATCTAAAGGAGAGAAACCCAAAAGTTTTAGCTTAAATGAGCTGAAATGTTATGGTTTTGCTCAGGAGATTGGTCAAGGTAGCAAGAGCTCTTGCCTAAATCTTTTTCAAATACAATATTCCCAATTACTTGATGGGCTGTAAAAATTTTTCCTACTACACTTAAAAAATGCATTGTTTTCTTTCTCTCTCACACATCTTCAGTTTGGACCAGAACCTACTGGGTTAGATCTAGTTAACAAACATTCTCCAGGAGAAAATACATTTAGAAATAGAAGTTATTATTTTGAAATTTTTCCATAGTGAATTAAGATACTTCTTACACGTCTACAAATATTTAAATCCAAGTATGTTTATTAAATGGCTAAAACCACAGAGGTTCTTAGTTTTGCAAAACTAGCTCTTGGCAAACCTGTAAAATGGAAAAATGTATCCTTCTAATACTATTGTTCAATCTTCCCACCGTTTCTCAGATACCCAACCTCTCCGATGGACGCCACTTTGCCCCTTTAGATCTCTCTTCCTCCAGTCCAGCTCAGTCCCTTCAAGACAGGACTTCCAGGTGGGGCCCCAGGGATCATATTTACTGCACTCTCTACACCCACTGAATGCTTTAATCTTTGACTTCATTTCCTCAGGAAACTCCTAAATGGTGCACACTTATCTGATGAACTTCTTTGAAAATTAATGACTGATGGTAGTTCAGTGTGTTACTACTCCAGGTAACAAGAGCAATTTATAAGTGGCCTTTAATGCCTCGATGGAACGAAATCTGTTATGTAAAGGGAATTCAGACTTCTTATAACAGGATGTTTTCCGGTAAACACGCAATCACACCAAGTGAGGCAACAGCTCTCTGTTTCTGTTCACAGTTGCTATAGATACTGTAGACAGATACTGACAAATATTGTTCCAGCAGAGCTTTAATTTTATTTAACTTTTAATTTTATCAGAGTGATACATATATGCATACTTTTAAAAAGTAAAATAGCATTTAAGGCTTTTAATAAAAATAGCTTGCCCCTGCTCCCTTGCCCCACCTCAAAAGCAGGACTTTCAACACTAGATTTGCTTGTAATATGTATCCCCAAATTTCTATATTGCCTGCTCACTCTATTGATTTTTCAATTTGAGATATTATTATTGATTGATTTCCCTGCATGAAAAAGCAAGATTAAGAGGTCTGACACCTTCCTCCCACCACACACCGCAAATACACGTTCCTCTTCCCGTCTTCCCACTATATTTATAGCATACTTAGAGATTAAATCAGTATTTAATATTCGTATTACTATAAATGTGCATATCACTCACGGCTAAACCGCACCATGTTTTGTAAGTTACATTTCTTTTTTTTTTTTTTTTTTGTGAGGAAGGATTGGCCCTGAGCTAACATCTGTCAATCTTCCTCTGTTTTTGCTGAGGAAGACTGACCCTGGTCTAACATCCATGCCCATCTTCCTCTACTTTATATAGATGCCACCACAGCATGGCTTGACAAGCGGTGCATCGGTGTGCGCCTCGGATCCGAACCGGCGAACCCTGGGCCGCCGCAGCAGAGCATGCGCAATTAACCGCTTGCACCAACAGGCCGGCCCTAAGTTACATTTCTTTTCTTGTATTAATTTTTGTTTTCCCTGGACTTTAGAATAGCTTTGTAGTGTTTTGTTATCTTAGTCTCCTATGTACTTGTTATTCATTCACCCTCAATTTTCTGACACTGCTGTTACACTCTTAGGCAAATGAGACACATTAGGTGAACGGTCAGTACTACTTTTTTTCATGGAGACAGTCTTCCTGTGGCTGTCTGTCCTTCTGCGCTCCAGGCCTGCTGCACCGTTGCAGTCCTGGAAATTTCCTCTGCCCTTAATCCTTAGTATTCCTGTCCTTTCTCATTTGTAATCTATCCTTTCTCCTTTGTAATCTATCCTTTATAATTTGGATTTCATGCCTTCCTCTTACTTACTCTCTCATTTTTGAAGAAGCAAATGGTTCAGTGGCCTATTGAGAATGGAGACTCAAGAGGTAAACGCATTGAGGTAGTGCGTGTCAGAAAATATCTTTATTGTGTCCTCGGGTTTGATTGTGGTTTGGCACGGTACAGAATTCAGAGTTGGAAATCGTCTTCCCTCAGAATCTTGAAGGCAGTGCTCCAACTGGAACATGGCCCATGTTGCTGTTGAGAAGTTCAATGGAATCTGATCCTGATTCTAAATCCCTGTCATGAGAGCTGATTTTTCTCTCTGGAAAACGTTAGGTCTTTCCTTAATCTCTGGCTTTCTGAGGATGAGCTTTGATGTGGGTCTTTCTTCATTCATTGTATTAGAACCTTGATTGGTCCCTTTAATCTGAAAATGTGTCCTTCAGCTCCATTTTTATTCTGCTACTTCTTTGATAATGTTGTCACCTCCGTTTTTTCTCTTCCCTGTTTGTGGAACTCTTATTAATTGGATACGAAGCCTCTAATTTTCTTGACTTTTCTCTCCTATTTTCCACCTCTTTGCTTTTTATTCGAGTTTCTGAAAGATTTCCTCACAATTTGCATTTCAATCCCTCTGTTTTTATTTGTTTTCTTTGTACTGTTATATTCTTTTTAATTTTAAAGATTTTTTTTTCTGCATGTTTCTTTTAAATAAAATTCTTTTCTTGTTTCATGGGTGCAAAATCTGCTTTTGTCTTTGAAGATATTACGTATAGAGAATTTGCCTGTTGCTCCATGAATGCTTTCTAATATGTGGTGTAAGGGTTAAGAGCTTAGCCTCTGAAGCCAATTCAAATGCCAGTACTGCCATTGACTATGACCAATGATCTTGAGCAAGTTACCTGACCTCTGTTTATCAGTTTTCTCATTAAAATAGAAATAGTAAGAGTACCCACTGCATACAGTTGTTGGGAGGTACAAATGTGATTAATATATACTAAGCATTTAGAATATTACCTGGAAAATAGTAAGCCTATATAATACGTTATTGTATCCGTTTCCCGAGTTCCTTTTTTTTCTGTTTTGTTTTATTTTAATCTTTTTCTTCTGTGTTAGACACTTTCCTCCAATGTCTGCTGATCCTTGGTTGTGTGTTCATATTTAAGATCAAGGAATTACAAAGCTGACTGGAAACTCTGTGTGCCTTTGGATCCCTGAGCTGCTGTGTTGGAAATTTAATTCCCTGAAGCATGTCATGCTGGAGAGACCACATAATGATAGAGAGAGGTGGCCAAGGAGTACCAGCTGTTAGAATCACCACATGCAACCATGAGACGCCCCAGTGACAACTACCTCACTGAGTCCAGTCAACCTCCAAAACCATGAAAAGTCATAATAATAATAATAAATGATTGCTGTTGGTGTATGCCACTAAGTTATGCAACAATAGAGAAATAATACATGGGAGGGGAATAGGCTCTGGAATGAGCAAAGACTCCATCCCGTATCAGATCTTATGAGTTCTAAATTTCAACTAGTTGTCCAGAAACAGCCTCTTGACCTCAATTCTTTTAAAGTCTGCTAGACAACACCCTTGTTTGATTCTCTATAGTCATTAAAAATGTTTATCTCTCTATTCAGTTCAAAATAGGTCATAGAATCACACCTGGGGGCGTGTAAGAAAGGATACCCCTCTAAGGCATAGTAATCACTTCTTTTCTAAGTATTAAGATATTGCAGACAAAGCATAATAATAAACCACTTACAACAAACACAGTGCAATTGTTACCTACATTAATAACACTCTTCTTCTCTTTGCATCTCATCAGTTCTCTCACTCATCTAAATTCATCTAAATTCATATCTGTGCCAGAAATAGGATTTCAGTAAAGAGATTCCTTTGCAAATTCAAAAGAGTACTTCAAATTAAGGGAAAACAAAGTGAGATGAGAATGCCAGAGAAATCTTCTCAGAAGCTATAACAATTCTTTGAAAAGAGATGCCCACAAACATTAAGGCTTGACTTTTAGAAGCAGGTAATTCAGCATTAAATGATGCGCAGTATAATTGCTAGGAGTATATTTGTTTAAACTGGGGTCTAGCTATTACACTTGTGAAAAGGGATTTTGGACTTTGAACATCTTGATAGAGACCTTGTGTCTAAAACAAATTTATTTCAAGTCAATAGACATAGTTGACAATTCACTGTTCATTTTAATTCCACACTGAGAATGAGATTAGACTTCCCCTAAAGAAGTCATTGCTATGAGGATGGATAAAAGCAGAGAGTAGTCGAGGAGATCTCACAGGGGAGCAGGTAACTAAGCATCCAAATTAAAATGCTTAAATTTAAACAGCTGTAAACCATGAAATCAGTCATTCAGAATGTAACTGTCAAATTCAGCTACACTTATTGAAAATTTTACTCTGTGTTTATTTGAAATGTTTCAAAACTCTAAGTTTAAGATGAATATCATATTAGGTTAGCAAGGGAAATTTTACCTATTCTGATTTTATTCAATTACAGTGAACTACGGGGGGCTAGTGTAAGTTGCCTGGAAGATATTTACTGAAACTACTGTCATCACCATGGCTGATTGATCTTTAACCCTCAGCAGTTAAGTGCTGTGTGTAAGAATATACAGAGGATGAAAATCTATCCTTTAAGTGATTTATATTTAAAGAAGAAAAGATTTATACCTTTGAAAATCTTACACTGCCTCAAAAATAATTCAGCCACTGGGGCCGGCCCCATGGCATAGTGGTTATGTTCAGTGCGTTCTGCTTCGGCAGCCCAGGTTCGCGGGTTCAGATCCTGGGCGTGGACCTACACCACTCATCAGCCACACTGTGGCAGGGACCTACATATAAAGTAGAGGAAGATTGGCGCAGATGTTAGCTCAGGGCTAATCTTCCTCAGCAAAAAACAAACAACAACAAAATAATAATAATTCAGCCACTGTTTTAATAAATCACCTCCCCGTGAAGTGGGCCTCAGCCACGGCTGTTGTAAACTATGGAACAGAGCAATGGTTTCAAACTTGAATATGCCTTAGAATCACCTGGAGGGCTGGATGAGACACAGATTTCTAGGCCCCACTCCCATGGCTTTTGATTCAGTAAGTCTGGAGCAGAGCCTGAGAATTTACATTTCAAACAAGTTGCCAGGTAATGATGTTGCTGCTGGACCACACTTGGAGAACCACTGAAATAGAGTAGTCCAAATCATTGTTATGAGGACGTCAAATGCTGTGTGTTTGTATATTATCAAACACATACACAAACAGCAAAACCAGCAATTTTAGGAGGAACCACTTGCATTCTCTGATAGTTTACCTGTGTTCCCATTAAAAATAAGATGAAGTAAAATAAAATAAAAGTGAGCACAAGCTCACCCAGAGATAGTAAAACCAAAAACTACATTGGTGGCCTAGAAACGTAATGATAATCTCTTTCATAATGAAGGCACTGAGGTTAAGCGTTCTACGTACATTATCACCATTAGACCATATAACAGTGTTATGATGAATGTGTCAACATCTCCCCTTTACATATGAGGAAACTGATGCTTAAAGAGACTGAGAAATAGGATGACCAACCATCCTGGTTTGCCTAGGACTGAGGTTTCCCAGGTTGTGGGACTGTCACTGCTAATTACCAGGAGAATCCCGGGCGAACCAGGATGGTTGGTTGCCTTACACAGCAGGTCAGCTAGTTACCGAGTGTGTATGAAAGGGCATGGTCAGGTCTGCTGCACTGAAAATTTGAGAACATTCCATGGCAGCAAGCATTTCTTTCTTTGTTATGGGGTGGTTTTTTGAGTGCTGGCTTAGCTACTGCCTGCCTCCCATCCTTAGAGCTGGAAGATGTTCCTTCTGTATGATCTGCTAAACCATCAAAATTTGAACTTACCTCCGTGTTCTTGGGGCTTAAAGGGTAGCATTCACATGTATCTGATATCATATCCTAATTTTATTATAGAAAAAACTGAAGCCAGGAGAGAGTAAATTACTTGTCCAAGTTGCCATTTAACTTCACTTCTATAAATCACCTGGAGAGTAAAAGGAACAGATTTTTTATCCGCTAAACTAGAAATCCTAAATACCTGGACTAGGTTCAAAGGATAGACTGTCGAGAATATAAGATCAAGGTGTCTTTCAAGAAGAAAGAGGTAATATTTCAAATTGGTGATGTTGGATGATAAAAATACATAATCTACAATGTGTGTTGGCTATCTTGTTTTAGAATAGTTAGGCCATAGAAGACAAGAAAACAAATAGGAAGTGTACAACTCAGAAGGTATACTAAGCATAGATTAAGTAAATAGTAACCTGTGAGACATGTTCAATATAGATAGGGTAAGTAGAGCATATATGTGTGAATATAGTTAGAAAGGAATGGAAGGAGCAGGTGACATTAATTGTTTATCACACACTAAATATATACGAATCATAGTCATGTTACGCAAAGTATACGATGTAATATGGGAAGCACTCAGAAGAGGAGCTCTTAAACCATTGTGAAAGGGAGGGTTCCTGGAAGGGGTGATATCTGAACTGAATGCTCAAGTCTTAGAGGAAGTAAGGGTAGGGTGGAGAGGAGCATTCATATAGAGACAATAAGTAGGTGGTTGAGTATATAGATCCAGGGCAAGGAATCACTCTTATTTGATTCTATGCAAATGGTCAATGTCAAAAAGAAAGCACAGACTAGACAAGTACCCAGGGTGAAACTCAAGGGGCTCACAAACTGCTGAGGAAATAGTTAAGACACTGTGTAGCCTTGACTTACTTATATTGAAAAGAGCTCAAAGCATGTATGAAACGTCGTCGGTAATGCTACATACAGGTTGGGGCTTGGGAATATGTATAGATTTGTACTTCTCAAATCAAGTCAAAAGAAATTAATGTTCAAAAATTTTATTACCGTTACATCATAGATGTCTTTACCAAGGGATCTAAGAGGTTTTCTTTTACTAAAAATAGAGAAAGTGAAAATGGTAAAATCTGGACTAGTATTTCTTGAATATAAAATATCACTATCAGGGCCAGCCCGGTGGCGCAAGTGGTTAAGTGCGTGCGCTCTGCTGCTGTGGCCCAGAGTTTGCCGGTTCGGATCCCAGGCGCGCACCGACGCACCGCTTGGCAAGCCATGCTGTGGCGGCGTCCCATATAAAGTGGAGGAAGATGGGCACGGATGTTAGCCCAGGGCCAGACTTCCTCAGCAAAAAAAAGGAGGATTGGCGTGGGATGTTAGCTCAGGGCTGGTCTTCCTCACAAAAAATAAATAAATAAATAAATAAATAAAAATAAAATATGATCATCATTGTCATCATAGTCATTATCATCACTCTATTATTTAAACAAATTTGCATTGTGATAAATAATTAATACACGTTGTCTTACTTAATATGCAACACTGTAAGGTAGGTATATTTATATCCATTTTAACTGAAAATAAGGCTCCGAGAGTTGAAGTTCACACAGCTAACAAGTGGCAAAGCTGGTGTAAGAACCCTAATGTTCCTGACTCCAAAACCTTACTGTGAAATACATTCTAATAATGGGTGTTTTAACAATTAGATTTTAGTTCATATAACTTGAATCAATAAAAAATTCAACAAAGTTTGATAGTACCAGGTTTTATTCCAAATGCTTTCCATAATTCTATAACCCTTTCATATTCCTCACTAGCCATATGCAAGAGACAAAAAATAAGGTCTTGGTGCCAACCCTGTCCATAATGTTCAGTAGGCACAAGTTTTCCTTGATACTCCAAATTGCCTGTTACAGTCTTATTTACCACCAATACCACTGTGAGGATTTATTTAGCATCTTCTTGGTCTTCGCATTCTTCTCTATCAATAGAAAAGGCTGAGATGACAAGGTCAAACCTGCAAATTCTCTCCAGAGTAATCTATATATCATTAAAGAGAGCACATTATATCAAAGAAATATATGCTTTTGATGGTGGAATTTTAATCATTGACAAGTATCCTAAGGAGAGCTTTTGTGTTTTTCTCCTTTTTAGAGCAGGAAAAGGAGATAAAGAGAGGATGGCAGGATATGTGGTAGAGAACAGTTTGGAGGAAAGGAAATCCTCTCTTGACATCGGCCCCTCACTTTATTTGTAATGACTCTACCTCTGGATCAAGAGTATTGTGGAAAAATTCTTAATGAGTATGGATTGTTGTAAGTGATAAAATAGAAATTTATTAATCTTAGTCTTTATTATGTATCTACCTACATATACGTATGTGTGTGTTTTATAAATTCACTGCTGTAAACATTGTGTGTGTGTTATAAATTTACCACTAAAAATATTAGGCCTCAATAGGGACGTTTATCTATCTGTATCACTAGCTAAGATCTATCTGTTAAGGCAAAGGGCCTAGTGGGCCGGGAACAGAGTGGGGTGGTCTCCTGGCATACCAGAAGGAGAGAACTCCCGTGATTGATGAAAGGTTCAAAGCTGAGTCACTTTTGGTAACACAAACACATTCAACTGAGGGGTTGAAGCCTTTAAGAATGCCATCCCCAAGATCAGCATCTTCAAGGGCCAGTTCTACTTAGAATGTCAAGAAGATTGCCTCTATAGTTCACTCATCTGCGTAGAGTCCAAAGAGCTTCTCTAAGTCAAAAGAATCTCTTCCTTTCTTTTGAGAGAAGCCAGCTAAGAGTGGGCCAGTAGTCCTCACTATATTTTGTTTTGTCTCTTATCTTCTGGTCAAACGTTGTGGTAAAATTGAGGAGCACTAAAGACATTTTGTTTTCTCCTAGTCTCGGGATAAACTTATCTGCAATGGAGGAATGGTAATGAAACTTAATAAGGGTTTTAGAATAAAGCCCAAAATGTGAAACCTTTTTAGCACCCCTGTATCACACCAGTTGGTTATTCTTCCTGAGACTGGCCTGAAATTAAACCAATATTTGAAGACAGAACTTCATAGCAATCTCCAGGATGAGAAAATGTGGACTCATTCTTTCATTTATTCTTTCAACAAATATTTACTGACTGACTTCTAGTAGTACAGCACTCCCATGTCTTCCTGTTGAATGTTAAAGCAGAAAATGAGTGGGAGCCTAACTCTGACCATCCACTGCCTGACAGTGAGAAATTGGAAAATTGAAACGGAGATGGGGCTTGATTTTTGTTTCTTCCTAATGTTTTTGGAAGCCCCTGTCCCTCCTCCCAACTGAATTCCCTGATGAAGTTGTAGAAGGTTCCTTGTGCAATGATCAGGGAAATCCTGGGTCCTTGGACCTCTTGAAGAAGCAATCAGAGTCATAGGTCACTGTGGTTCCCAAATACTTGTAGTAAAGAGCTTGAGCCGGGAGGTTATAGAGCCATTCGCTTTTTGAGCTTCAGTTTCCACAGGATTCAAATGGGCATTAAAACAAAACAAAACCTACTTCACAAAGAATTAAAGAGATAAACTTCCACAAGGAACCTATCACCACATGTGAGATGATCCAAAATCCAAAATCGCTGTCACCATCTTGAACCAAGGATTGTCTGGTTCAATTTACAAGGGATCTCAAGTGCCATATGAAAGCATCAGACAAAATGCTTCACCAGTTCAAAGGAGGGGATGATTTATTTCTCCCTGGAGCCGCACTGGACGTGTTTTGGAACATGGTGGACATTTCCGCATTGGAAATGGTGTCATGGCAGTAAAATCAAGTGGCATCTGGGCCCAGCCTGGCCTTCCTCCTAGAGTCATGCTCTAGAGAGCCCCCTTAGGGTTTTTGCTCGGCAGAAAGAAAAAAAAAGTTCATGGAGAATTAAAGCCTTACTCTCCTCTTTTGATAAAGACATTTGGCAAGAATCACCATACAGTTCACAAGCATTAGTCACTGAGGGATCTAAATCACCAAAGCATAGAAAAATCTGTTGATACAAGTTTCTTGTCAGGAATAACTAGGACTGACCAATCTGGCTCTTTCACCCGATTTGGCCACTGGTTCTCAAAGATGTAAACTTTTAGAAGTATGTTTAGGTCATGGGTAGCTTTAAGCATATTGAAGAGCCCTTCCATTTTGACAAAATTGAGGATACGATTTGTGTGCATTTGTCTATTTTATCTAATGAGAGAGACAGTGAGCTCCATAAGAGTAAGAACTGTATTGCACCTGGCACATTGTTGGTGCTCAATAAATGAAGCAAATGCCAGCAAAAACCTGTGAAAAGATTTATATGATTATATTTTGGGAATTTTTAATGATGAAAAATGTGGTAAGAATTAAAAAGAATAAGAAGAAGAAATGAAGCCATTAATTTATTACGTTATTAAACATAATTTGAAGATAAAGCCAACACACCTAGGAAGGCAGAGCCCAAAAAACCTGCAGAGAAATGGAGCAGAAGCCTGATCACCTAGAGACTGCCGTATCACTGGCCTTAGTGCTAAGACAGTATATTTCCTTATTGCTCAAATCAATTTTTCTTTTATTTGTAGTTAAAAGCATCATAACTGATTCAACATCAATGCATTTACTTCCACTGAAACATATTTTTTCCAAAAACCAAAAATACATTTTTCTCCTACTCCAGATACTCCTTCCCATGTTGGAAGATCTAGGAAGTCAAATTAGTTATCAGAAAGTTCTTTCTCTCTCTCTTTCTTCTCCCTGATGGTGGAGTCCTTTAAAAGGGAATGGGATACTTATGGGATAATTTTCCGGAGGATTTTAACTAAGTCTTTAGAAATCCTGTTGAAATATTGCTACCTCTAATCGCTGGGAAATTCAATGCACTCTAGAGGAAGACCTTTTTTTTCCTCTTGGGATTGGTAGAGACCTTCCGTCCTTTTCTTCTTTGCTTCTGTTTGTATAAATAATCACTGTCTATAAGAATTATAACGTGAGCCTCAAATGCAAGCACGGAAATTTTCTAGTAGCCATATTTTAAAAAGTAAAAAGAAACAGGTGAAATTAAAATTTAATGATATATTTTATTTAATCCAAATATCTAAAATATCATTTCAACATTTAGTCAATATAAAATTATTAGTGAGTTATTTTACATTCTTATATTTGTACTAAGCCTTCAAAATTCTGTGTGTATGTTACACTTACAGCACTTCTCAGTTTGGATTAGCCACATTTAAAGTGCCCAATAGACAGTGCAGTTTTAGGTGGACACAAATATCCTTTACTTCTGTTACAGCCTAAGACACATAGACACATAACATTTGATTAGGTAACTGCATTACCTTATTATTGCAACCATTGTTAGACTAGTGTCATTCCATCTCTTTATCTGATTTGATGCAGTCTTATATATGTCACATTTTCTAATATTGAGATGCAAGCCAGTCTTCTCAATAGCTTTAGAGGAGGTCATTTCTCTTTATCCAAGGATTTCCTTATTATTCTTGACTGAATGTCATTTTTACAGCTATTAGATGGAAGTGTTATAACTCATCCTAGGAACTCCTACTTTGAAACCATGTATTCACCAAAAGTAAGCATGCATGGAGTGTCTATTTATTCCTGGTAAGCAGAACAACTAATGCAGCCAACAGATACTCAGACCAAAAGCACAACTTCGCTAGTTGGCCTTTTGGTCAAAAAGTGTTTTTATCGGATTAGTTGAATTCTAACTATCTTGAGAAATAGATTGACTGAGAGTACAAGACAGAGTGTACCATGGTGGAAGGAGCATAGGCATTAGAGTCAAAAAAACTTGGCTCTATGGCTTACAAGCTGTGTAACATTGGACATATTTATTGACATTTCTGTTCTTCAGTTTCCTCACTTGTAGAATGAGAATGACAACACACTATGACTGAGACTGTTGGTTTTACCCCAATATCCATTCTTTTCTTCTTTATCAGAAAAGACCCCCCAAAGGTTAGCTAGAAACTGGGATGCCCAAAATAAAGTCTACATTTCCAGCCTCCTTTGCAGCTAGGTGTGTTTATGTGATTAATTTCTGGCCAAAGGGGTAAAAATTGAAGTTATGTCCACAACTACCAGAAAGTACCCTTAAAAGAAGAAGGAGGATGCCCTCTCTTCCCTTTTTCCCTTCCTATAGGCTGGAATTCAGACATGATGGGTGGAGTTTGAGCAGTCGTCTTGAACAATGAGGTGTAAGCTGTGTATTGAAGATAGCAGAGCAAGAGCAGGAGCCTGTGTCCCTTATGATCACAGAATCACCACAATGCCCTACATCATTAGCCCAGGCTTTTAGAGAAGAAAGAAATGCATTTCTATTTTGTTTGAGCTGTTGTTGTTATTTATTTTCTGTAACTTGTTGCTGAATCTAATACATACCAAATCTAGAGGGCTGTTTTGAGGATTAAATGGGATTGCATATGTCAACTACTTTGTACAGTGCCTAGCACAGGGGAATGCAAGTACTTGATATATGACTGCTATTATTATTAGGATAAAATAGCTCCATAAAAGAGATGCTCTAAGGATCAAATAAAAAATACAAGTGAACATGCTTTTTAATCTGCAAATCTAATAATTGCTGTATAAATGTTGGTCATAATTATCATCATCATTATTAAATTATTATAAGGAATTAGTTAACTGCCAGCAAACTCAACTTGGATCAATCTATTTAGGACAATTGAAAAGTAGAAACAGACTTCTTTACTTTTGATAGGTTTACTTAGCTTTAGTCAATTATGAATGTTTATAGGCTTGTCATTATATTGGTACTTTAAAACTTAGAGGAAATATTCCTTTGAGTAGTATAAAGAAAATGCATAGAACCTGATGAGACTGTGATGTCTTTCCTTGATTTACTTTTACCTTAAAAAAGTTCTCTATTACAAAATTTAATGTAGTGTTTGTAGTTAAAATAAATTACAATTATAAAGACTTAAGTAAAGAAAAAGAGTCCAGGGGCCTGCCCTGTGGCATAGCAGTTAAGTGCACATGCTCCGCTGCTGGTGGCCCGGGTTTGGATCCCCAGAGCGCACCGAGGCACGGCTTGTCAGGCCATGCTGTGGCGGCGTCCCACGTAAAGTGGAGGAAGATCAGCATGGATGTTAGCTTGGGGCTGGTCTTCCTCAGCAAAAAGAGGGGGATTGGCATGGATGTTAGCTCAGGGCCGATCTTCCTCACAAAAATAAAAGAAAAAAAAAGAAAGAGTCCATTCCTTCCTTCTCTTCCCCATCTCATTCTTTAGAATTAACTATATTAATTTAATCAACAATTCCTTGTGAGTAAATTTCTATTTTTTTGGACAATGATATAGATATACATTTTCTTTTTACAAAAAAGATAGGATTGGGGCCGGCTGCGTGGTGTAGTGGTTAAGTTCAGTGCACTTTGCTTTGGCAGCCTAGGTTCGCGGGTTTGGATCCTGGGCATAGACCTACACCACTAATCAGCCATGCTGAGGCAGTGACCCACATACAGGTTGGCACAGATGTTAGCTCAGGGCTGACTTTCCTCAAGAAAAAAGAAATAGAAAGATTAGCAACAGATGTTAGCTCAGAGCAAATCTTCCTCACCAAAAAAAGATAGTATCATTTTTGTCAAAGTTCAAAATTACAGATAAGAAACTTTTTTTTGTTTTTTGTTTTTGTTGTGATATTGATAATAGTGATAATTAAAGTTGACCATGTCTCAGCTCAGTCTCAATAAATTACTGTTGTCAGAGAAGTGGTTTCTTATCCCCTATATATGTATAAAACATTATTCAATATATATGGAATATTTCTCATCTTATATTTATTTTAAAGATCCTCCTTGGGCTCTGTTGTACGGTAGAGGTGCGTGTCATGTTCTGGGAGGACTGTCAGGCTCAGGTTGGTTCTCTTCAGGATCCACTGCTGGGTGGATCCACAGATGTGACTACCCAGCTCAGTGCCAAAACTGAACAAAAAATACAGTCCATCCATCTGCCAGCTAGTGAGGCAGCAAAGGAGGCATTTAGCTTCTAGGGCATTTGGGAAACCTAAATGACCCATTATTAGATGGAGAGACACCTGCTTGATGGGGCTCACTGGGCCTTTGGGACCAGTGGGGATTTAAATGGCCCTGATGACTCCTGAATAGCTACCAGGCAACAAGTGATGCAGCCTGCCCTGGGGAGATGAAGCACATCTAAAAGATGTGTGGTTGGTGGCTCCTTGGGAGGAGCCAACAGGGATGTCTGGGGTCCCAGGAAGGGGAATGACTGATGCTAACTGGTGGCTTTGAGGCAGAGAAAGGGCTGTGACAAAAGCTGTCACCCAGAAGGGACAAATGGTAAATCTACTTTGCTAGATGTTGGCCTTCATCTTGTAAATTTGATAATTTTGTCATTTTCCAAATGTCTTAAGTTTAATTATACCAGATCCTGAAAAAAGACTGGGTAAGGGAAAAAATGAAATAGTTTTTCTTTTATATACAGCCATATAATTCTGCCTTCAGATATGTTAGGTGCCCAGATAAACAATGTCAAAAAGAAATCCAAGAGTACTTCATTTCCTAAACCGGAATGTTCAGGAATTACATATATCTGAGGTTGGTAGTAACAGTGGACAAATCACTGCCTAACCCTCTTCCAGAACATTTCTGATTTCTTGTGAAGCTGGAGCCTTGAATGGTCATCACTGGATGAGAAATAACACTGGACTCAGGACCATCATACACTTTTTTACTCTGTACAAGAGATCCGAAGCTCTGAAATCCATCCCTCAGGCTCTTGAAAAGCCTGAAAAGCTCTGTGCCTTGAAGAAGGGCCAGCTTTCTGTAATGCATCCACCAGGAGGGGGAGTCTTTTGATAGTTTCCAAAAAGGGTTTGCTAGTGGAGGTCTTGCCTCAACTGGCTGAGAGACTCAAGTTTGGATCTCAGCTGAAGTGTCTTCCAGCACCATCGTTCTTGTTTACATAATGCCATTCTCAACCCTATAAATGCATAGAATTGGGGAATTGAGAACCAGTTAAATACCCTAGAAATTACCAATTTCAACTCATGTTATAGATGAGAGAACTGAGCCATAGAGAAGTAAAGAGTTTTGCCCAAGTTTAGATAGCTAATGATAATTTTTATTCAATGACATTGTAAGATAATTTTTTGTGAGTGTGCATAGACTCATTTTTACTAATGCATCACTGAAATCTTATGTACCTATTGATTGAGGTTTAATCTATAATTTCAAGAAGACAGGTGAAACTGAAGGCAATTCTGCTTGCTGTTTAGATCATAAAAAATGGTTGGTCCCCAGTATAGACTTTCACATTCTATTTTACTTCTGTTCTAGGTTTTTAACTAAAAATGTTGTGGTCATTTCCTTGAAAGGCTTTCCCTCTCCCTCCAGAATGGGTTGCATATCCCTCCCATGTGTCTTCCCATCACCTTAGGCTTTCTCTCTGATAACGTTTGTGACATTATATTGAGTTATCATTTATAATTTTGGTTCGCTATAACCTGTAAGGTCTATGAAGATGAAGACTTACTGGGTATTTCTTTACACCATTGTATCCTCAGTACTGAAAATAGTGTTTGGAACTATAAAAGGGGCTAAATAAGCATTTGCAGAAGGAAAGAAGGAAGCAGAAACAGAGTGAGGGACTCATGTAGAAATTGGGATGAAAAAAATGGAATAAGAAAAATGTGCTAAGGAATAAGAGTTAGAGGTAGAAATAAACGTAAAGAATTAAATAGTTACCTGACTCACAAAGTCTTATGATTTCTAGGTAAGTATGACAGAGCATAACACGAGTAAGCAGAGATTCCTGTCTTTGCCTCTACGTGTCTATTTACATGCGGGGGTGTTTGAGGTGTGGCAGACACACTCTAAGGTGGCCCCCCATGAATCCTGCCCACTGGGGTTCACGCCTTTGTGTAATTCCCTCCTCTTGTAGTGGCCAGGACCTGTGACCAGCTTCCAGCCAATAGAATATGGCAAACATAACGAGGTGTCACTCTTGTGATTGTTACATTTATATACGACTCTGTCTTGCTAGCAGACTACTGTAGAGGCTCTCCTTGCTGGCTTGGTGAAGCAAGCCATGGGAAAGCTGATGTGGCAAGGAGCTGCAGGTGGCTTCTAGGAACTGGGGACAGCTGCTAGGAACTGAGGGCAACCCCAAGCTGATACCCAACAAGAAACCGGGACCCTCAGTCCAGCAACCGCAAGGAAATGAATTCTGCCAGTAACCTGAATGAACTTGGAAGCTGATTCTTCCCTAGTTAAGCCTCCAGATGAGATCCAGTCCAGCTGACACCTTGCTTGCAGCCTTGTGAGACTCTAAGCAAAGGACCCAACTAAGTCATGCCCAGACTCCAGACTCACAGAAACTGTGAGATAATAAATGTGTGTTGTTTTAAGCCACTAAATTTGTGGTAATTCATTACACAGCAAGAGAAAACTAATATGAGGTATTCGGTTATAAAAAAGCTATAAAAATAACTAGCCCCCCACTGAAAGGAAGGAAAGAAGGAAGGAAGGAGGAAAGGAAGGAAGGAAGGAAGGAAAGAAGGAAGGAAAGAGGGAAGGGAGGGAGGGAGGAAGGAAGGAAGGAAGGAAGGAGGGAGGGAAGGAAAGAAAGAAGGAAGGAAGGAAGGAAGGAAGGAAGGAAGGAAGGAAGAAGGGAGGGAAGGGAGGGAGGGAGGGAGGGAGGGAGGAAGGAAGGAAGAGAGGGAGGGAGGGACCAAGGGAGGAAGGAAGAGAGGGGCCTTGACCAGACTGATGATTGTTTATTATGAACTAAAGGGTATGGATAACTGTCTCTCAGCACTTGAGTTCCCCTAAAAGACCACTGAAAATGCTGTGGAATGAAGCTCTATTGTTATTGGCTAAAGAACCTATGCTGACCTGGGATATTTGAATTAAAAAATATAGGTACCTAAATTTTTATTGAGAAAAGGAGCCACATCAGGATAATGTATTCTCAAATGCTGAGGGGAATAGAGGGAATTTTTTTCTAAAAATAAAATGGATAATTTCTTAGATTTGTACTTGGAGAAAACACAATGACGAATGTTTTGGGAAAGTATTAGAACTTGTGCATTAGTCTGGTCTTAATGGAAGAGAATCTGTTTGACAAAATCATTCTGTTTGAGCAGAGCCATCTTGTGGTAGATCATTACTCCATGTATAAACAGCCAAAGGAGCCTTTCAGCCTGGTTTCATGGCACATCCTACTCATATATTTTCCAACCAAGGGTGTAGGAGCTGTACACTGAAGTCCATGTGGATACCCAGCTCAACAAGGCAGGGCACACCAATGAAATTGTTTTTTTATCCGGGTCAATCTGATTTCACATGGAAGAAATGACTAGGAATAACTGATATATGCCTTCTCCAAACAATCACACACATTTGTTTGTAATTGTTTAGACATGAGATTTAGAATATGTTTTTAGTCTAGTGTTTTAGACCTCACTTAGGAGGTTATAAACTATAAATGAATGAATGAATAAATAAACAAATGAAAGCAAACCACACGAACAAAACAGAATATATCAGATATATGTCCTTGCTTTAAATACATTTATCACCCTTGGCTACGAATTTGAGGAAACATGTCCCACAATAAAGGTTATCATTCAGCTGAAAATGATTTTTGCCTATTTTGAAAAGTAACAGATAGATGATAGATGGAGGAAAAAGAAAAAATAAGGTGAATAAGAAATTACTCCATTTATCTATACTTTTGGGGAATGATGAGGTGTTTTACGTTAAGTGATTCATCACTTAACCTGATTAATTCTTTTTAGTTCACCTCTTTTTTTTAATCTAAACACTTTCAGTAGAATTTTCTAGTTTGTACAGTGAATAGAAATTAACTATATATCTTTAGGCATAGAATATCCAGGTATCCATCAACTATTTTACGTGTGCTAACACAGTAATTACAGAGGCCATTGGAATGTGAAGGCTTGGTATTATACAAAGAGCCCTGAACTTCCACACATTTACAAACCCAATCTGCCTTTTATTGGTATCTTCTTTCTCAGTCTTCTGTCACTTCTTTCTGCCATGATTTTTTTTTTCAGCTGTTCCCCCTTCCTTGGCTATCCTCATGCCTACCACAGTCACATCCTCTCTTGTGGAAAAAAAATCCATGGTCTTTGTGACAACTAGGCAAAGAAATGATTTTCTCTTTCCTTCTGGATGTGTGTATCCAACTCAAATACCCAAGGGAAATTCTAAAAGCTTACTGGTATCCAGAGTAGGGAATCTTTTCTGTTCAAATTATTTTAAATCAAGCTGTCATGATTTTTATTAGGATTTTCGTGTCTACTAATAGATAGATGTGTCCCATTGGATTCATAGTTCATTTCATTCTATAAGGTGATCAACCAAAAGCACCACATAGAATTTTAGTAGTATCTATTTAATTGTGCAGCTTCTGTATTTTACCAGTGAGTTCAAAGTGAGTTTTTTCTTTTCTCTCTTCTGCTAATGCCAAAATTTTAGAGGCTAACAAAATCTAAACCTTATTTGGTCCTAGTTATAGCAACAGCCAAAGTTAGCATCAGAAGTTACAAACATCACTTTATCTGAAGAGATAGGAATAAAAGTTCCTAGGCTATTTCTTCATTAGAATGCTACTCTCCAGATACATAGAATAAGCTTCATGAATGAGGCTATGTCTATACACTTAGCAAGGGAATTGTAACAAAATTACAGTGACTAACTTTTCACTGGAAATCTTCCTAATTTAAACTATGAGCATGAAGTACTTGAACTTCAACCTGCAGACGTAAGCCTTTCAAATACCAAATACAGTGCCCTATTTGTAGTAGGTACTATGTAAATAGTAGAGAACCATTTCCCTTCTCTTAATCCTCAAATTAGCCTTAACTAGTAAACATTTTTATCTCATTTTTAAGAATGAAAGAAAAATAATAATAATAACCACTTGGCCCCACTTGGTCACTATGAAAATAGATGTATCTGACTGCCCAGGCTAGTTACGGAAGCTTAGTGGTAAAACCATTTCCGAATTGGTCTGCGTTGTCTCAACTTAGTTTCCTTTAGGCATCAGCCACCATGTCTCTTTGCAGAAGTGCTATTGTGTGAGTTGAGGAAGGGTTGGGTGGTCTGGGCTGTGCACCATGTCGTGCACTGCCAATTCAATCAAACGACCATCAGAACAACATGAGGACAACTGAATGCCAACATGAGTATTTCTCAGTATGTAAGCACAGTCAGACGGTACACAGGAGAGCAACACTTGTAAGGTCTAAAAAGCATTAACTGCAATATGCTGGGCTCCTACAATCACACTCTAACCCAATAATGTCTTATACCAGTATTAATGGAAGATTCTTTTTCATGGGTTCACAGGTTATTTTCCTGAAAGAAATGAAAAATGCTAGAAAATTATTTTCTAATTCCTATCTTCATTTCTTTCATATTATTAAATAATAATGTACAGTCAACCCTGATGTCATACTGATACAATATTTCTGTGTAAATCTAACATCTTCATTACACTCATTACATAAATATGATTATATCACAAATTTACATAATGGATAGTCCCCAAAGAAAGAACCCCATGCCTTAAAAAGTGGCAAAGCATTTATACATATTTCTGAGCAGTAATATTCAGACCAAGATCACCAACAAGTGATAGGTAACAATTTTCAGTAAAGAAAACTATAGAAAATAATTGAATCAGTTCACCATTTGTGGTAGAAATAAAATAATCCATACTTAATGCATTCTGTGATACTATAAAAACTTTTTGATAATAGCCAATTCAAAAAGAAATGAATGTATATTTAACTTTTTTCTTCTGATATACATATACATATAAATTAGAACTATAATTGCAATTAAAAATTTAATATAATTTTATACTTGATTTAAGAATGTCCAGTGGAAAGCCAATTTTAAAGCATAATATGATAATAATTAAAACATCTACAGTTCATTAAATTCAAGAAGAACATCATCCTTATACTTTCCACCTTAAAGGTCAACAATTAATCCATGTTATCATAATTTATTTTGTAATTTGTCTCAATTTAATACTTGTAAGATTAACTTGTCTGCAACTTCTCTTTAATATTCTAGGACTCAAAGTTCTTCCCAGGTTTCTGAAAATATTGGTATTTTCTCCCCCTTGAGGTATAGGAGGAGCTGCTTTAAAAACAAAATACATGTGAAAAATGAGTTGGCATTCAGTTGTACACTATCTTGGTTTACACTGGGGGAGGATGGAGGGAAAAATACTCACAAAACGATAGCTTTCAAGCAGACTCTTCCATCAGTTCATTTTATATTTTCTTTCTTTTTCCTCCTTAATGAGCAAGAGGAAAATAAATCTTTGGCATTCCAAGGGAGTGATCCTGAAGTGTAATCCCCTTCAGATCATCTAGATGAACAACTGTCCAACAACATTATAATAAAGGCAGTAAATAAGGCTGT
The DNA here is from genome assembly GCF_020826845.1 of Diceros bicornis minor. Lineage (NCBI taxonomy): Eukaryota > Metazoa > Chordata > Mammalia > Perissodactyla > Rhinocerotidae > Diceros > Diceros bicornis. The sequence continues at coordinate 47,915,874 of NC_080749.1, forward strand.
TCCAGAGACCAGCTGAAAAACCCGAGGTTCCGTCAGTGGCCAGGACTGAAGCTCATCATGGTTTGGACACTGCAGCTGAAACGTCAAAGACTTATGCACTGAGCAACAATGAAGATACTGTATAATCAACGAGGATTACAGCAAGAAAACACAAAGTGCTTTTCAGATCATAAAAGAAATGATTATCACGAGGAAAGAGAAGTGACTGCTGGATTTAAAAGGCAATCAGAGAAAAATTAAAAAAGTAAATATAAAATATCATCCCCTACTCCAGAAGATGTGGAAATCTGAAAGAAAAATTTCCAAAGGAAATATAGTAACCTCACAGAAGAAAAAGCATTTACACAATCCATTTTAGAGTGTACACTTTGCTAAATGATCTGCAAAATTAGAAAAAGAAACTGATTCATCGTAGAGGTGCATTATCTGAAGAGAACACTGTCTAGAAATTTTGTTGCTTCTTTCACCAGAATCAATGCGAGGTTTGCAATAGTAACGATGGTGACGTTATTAAAAAAAAGAAGAAGGAAAAAAGCTAGAGAACTAAATCAAGCGAGAAGCAAGAGGGAATGTCAACAATGTTCATTTCCCAATGTGGAGAGAGCTTATTGTATTAAATAAAGTGCCTTCTTTTTCCTTCAGCTAATACATAAAGTCAAAAATCATCAGTACTCCTGAGAAAAGATTGTTTCTACTAATGACGCACTCTTTGCCATTCAATAGTTGTTGTTGAAATTTGGCTCATGAAAAAGCTGCAGTTACATTTTTCATGTGGCAAGAACGCCACTATGCATTTCAGTTAATTGTGCAATGGCTTGCCACTGTGTTGTTTCATGTGTACACATGTCAATAATTTCATTTTGTTAACAGTAGTCCTTGTCCTTTTATGTCTCAAGGCACCTACTGTAAATTTCATTCTCTCATCAGTGACATTGATTCACTACAGTAATCATGAAACCTTTTGTAGGAGCCCATGTTAAGTGCTAGAGCATCTCTCCAGTGGGAAGTTGAGAAGAGACTGCAAAGTAAACACCTTCCTCGGGAGATTCTCGTACAACCCCCAAGGGTTGTAAACCCCTTTCCCTTTTGAGAGTCACTGATCTTCCCTGGTTATAAACTCCTTTCCTTTTTGCAAATCACTGATCTTTGAATGAAGACAAAGAATTTATATTTTTTCTTTACGCCAAGTTAACAAGCTTCTAGAATGTGGTGTATGTATATACTAGATTCGCCAAGGGCATTCACTAACCCACATTTGGCAAGGCTTGCACTTTGATAGATGTTTTTTTTTTTCTTGTAGCAATGAAAGATTTATGCCTATCCACCACTTGTCTGTGATCACCAGCATAAGCAGGTTGTCTGGGGTTAAGTGTCTAGATGGGCCGTGGGATAAAATGAAGTTTTACTTTGGTTTATTTGCTCAGCAATTCTAACCCAAGCTAATAAACTATAGATCAAAGCTTTCTGTTGACAGTAATATTAATGGCAGCCTGATGTCTAAGTAAATTATCTGGGCCTTTCACTCGATGTTTGGCCGTCAGGAAGAAGGAAGGAAGAGGTCAGGCCAAGGCTTGGCTGTGACTACATTCACTAGCACCTGAAACAATTAGCTTTAGCAGCCACACAAGTCTTTAAGTGCTTCATGATTGTCTTTCTATCCCAATGAGTGAAAAACTATATGACGAAATCATCTTATAGGTAGGCGTTGTCTTCCCACCAGTGGATACTGTGGTAGGCCCCATCCCCCTATTCAGGACCAAGGTATTCCTTCCCCCAGATGCCAGGAGTGTTGCCTGCTGATGGCTCGCAGCTAAGCCCCTCTCCAGGAATTATCCTTGGCCTAAAATTATATCCCCTCCTGGGGGGAGGGGAGGGGCAGCCCGCATACAATGCAGGGCCGGGATGAGGGTGAGGCAAGTGAGGAACTGGCCTTGGAGCTAAATTTAAGGGAGTGCCAAAAAACTCAGAAATCAAGATAAATAATATTTTAATGCACTATTTCTAAAAAATCAAAATTGCAAATGATGATCAAAATATTACAATTTTAAAAAAAGACAGCATCAGTAATGACCGATTCCTTCTTTTGCCTGAAGTTCCAATATGGCTCTGCACAGCACTCTTACTGATTCTGTCTTTATTTAAAATGCTTAATATTTTGTTTATTGTGGATTTTTGCAGTAATTAAATTTTAAAATAGTGCATTAAAATAATATTTATCTTGGTTACTGAGTTTTTTGGTGCCCCTAAATTTTATCCTTGAGGCAAGTGCCTCCCTAACCTCACCCTAGTCTCAGCCCTAGCAGGTGGTCCCAATGCCTGGTTCATTTGCTCTACAGGGGACAATGCTGAAGGGCCATCCCAGCAACAAAGTCCCTGTGGGATCAGCTGAAGCCTTTCTCGTGACTTCATCACAGTCCAGTCCTGCCTCCCTCACTCCCTTACCAGTGTTTTGGGAGCATTCCTGCACGCAAGCCTCTGTCTCTGATTCTAAAACATCCTCATAGAAGAGAGGTAAAAACTGAAGTTCAGAGAGGCTGAGGGACTTGCCCAAGTTCTCAGAGTTCCTAAGTGGCCGAGATAAGAACCCGGGTTAGTCTAAATTAAAGCCCATGCTTCTCATCATAACACCCTGTAGACTAGGGCCAAAATTTTGGACTCTAGTCAAATAAGCCAAAGGTCAAACCCATACCAACAATCCCCATGCACTTTCCTGATTGAAATTCCTAATAGTGGACTGGAAATCAGGCTCTCTGATTTCCAAAAAGTAAGCCTCTGATTAAGTCAGACCCTGTGGCAGATAGAATAATGGCCCTCCAACGACATCTACATCTTAATCCCAAGAACCTATGAATATGTTAACCTGCATAGCAAAATGGACTGTGCAAATGTGATTAAGTCAAGGATCTTGAGGTGGGAAGATTATACTGCATTTCCAGTGGGCCCAATGTAATCACAAGGGTCCTTCTTAGGGAAAGACAGAGACAGGAAAGTCAAAGAAGGAGATGTGATGATGGAAGCAAAGGTCAGAGTCATGTGACCTAAGCCAAAGAATGCATGCAGCATCTAGAAGCTGGAAAAGTCAAGGAACAGATTCTCTCCTAGAGCCTCCAGAAGAAACACAGCTCTGCGGCCACATTGACTTTAGCCCCGTAAGACCCATTTTGGACTTCTGACCTTCAGAAGTGTAAGAAAATAAGTCTATGCTGTTTTAAGCCACTCAGTTTGTGGTAATTTGTTACAGCAGCAATGGGAAACTAATACAGACCCCTAAGGCAGCATCTTTGCCCTGACATCATGGCACCACTCTCTTCGCTCTGAGTTGCGGTGCATCTCTAAAAGAAATCAGATAGAACCAGCAGAGGAGCTGAACAATGACTTCTCAGTTGTATTATAGTTAAAAAAATTTTTTAAAAGAACGTGGATATGTGGAAGGATTGATGATCTGTTCTGGCTCCAGATGGCCATGTTCTCCTGATGACAGATGGAGGTCCAGGACAGGCGGGGCCCATCTACATGAAAGAAGGAGAGAGATGATTGACATAAGAAGGCCGGCTAGATCCCAGACCTCTTTAAAGCACACTTTACTTTTCTGATTCTTCAGTAAATCTTTAAATTGTGGATATTACTTTCCTATTGTTTTAATATGGAACCAACTGTTCTGTTTTTATTCTCTTTTTTTGCTGCACTCAAAGAGTTTGGAGTTTAAGCTCCTCCTGCATTTGAGCAAAAATAGACATTTTTTTGTTCTTGTTGTTGATTAGATATTGGGTCTGATGTGCCATCAAGGTTTATTATTTAAAAGCTGAATATTGAAGAAGTTTTTGGTTTTTGTTTTGTTTTTAAGATTAGTTGTAAGAAAGAGCACAAAATACTCTGGCTGGAAACCAGAACAAGAGAATTTAGGGCATCAAGAGAATATCTTTTTTTTTAAAGATTTTATTTATTTATTTATTTTACCCCCAAAGCCCCAGTAGATAGTTGTATGTCATAGTTGCACATCCTTCTAGTTGCTGTACGTGGGACGCGGCCTCAGCACGGCCAGAGAAGCGGTGCGTGGGTGCGCGCCCGGGATCCGAACCCGGGTCGCCAGCAGCAGAGTGCGCGCACCTAACCACTAAGCCACAGGGCCGGCCCAAGAGAATATCTTGAACAGAAATAGAAGAGACTAGGGCTTCACTCCAGGCAAGGAAGGGGTTCTGCCGCGGGGACAGACAAGAGGGAGAGAAAGGAAAGTACCATATGTACATGAGCAGGGGGGTGAGGGAAAAGGGGCAGGGGGAGTTGGTTATGGCTAAGCAGATGGGACCTCCAACAACCTTGCAATGATATTCTCGCCCCAAGTGTGTGCCAGCAAGATATAGTTCTACTGCCAGTGACCTCATAGGAGCCAAGTCATCGCTGGGAAACCTTAGCTTTTATCCAAATGAGCATCTCCTGCCCCTGGGGCACAGTTAGCTGTACTTGCTTCTGCTTCTCCTGAAGATTTCCATTCAGCAGCTAGCATCTTGTTTGGGGCCTCCCTGAAGAAATGATGCCTATCCATTTCCTTAAAGTTTGTTTGGTTCTTGTCTGACTCACTCGCACCTCACAATGCCCCAGGACATGTGTGAACTCAAGAAAACAGGGGTGGAGTCCTGGACACTTAACAGGGTGGCATAAAAAGGAATCCTTGGGAGCTAAATGGAACTGGCCTGACTTGTTCCCCTCCCAGTATCTCCCTGTCTTTCACATGAGCTGGGGATAATGGTTAATGGCTTTCTTTTACATGATAATAAAATAACGTGTAAATATAAGAACTATCTTGCACAGAGGAAGGAATATAAAGGTCAAAGGTCTTGTTGTATATCAACATACTCTTTGAAACAGTTTACAGATCAATAGAGAAGCACTGGTCTTGATGGCTGCTTCTTTGATTTGGAAAAGTGCAGGCCAGGGCAGCCATCAAGTCGTTGAGATTCTCAGCAACGCAGGCCCCGCTAAACTAGTTAACACTGAAGTAGTGCAGCACTTGATATGTCCTGGTTTGGGTTTTTTAGACATCTGGTAGAAAGAAAACAGATGGGAGAATTATGATTTTGAACAAATAATTTACCATGTTGAAAATTACTTTATCACTGAAAGTTGAGTAATTTTCTCCATTATTTAACTGAAATTTGTGTAGTTGGTCAGCTATGCTACTGCCTGAATGCCTTTTTTTTTTTTAATAGTGGATTAAGTACTGTGGAGGGAGAGGTACAGAAGGATCAGACGGCATGCTTGTACTGGAGCTTTCGGGGCTGACGCCCAGCAACCTTCTGATCTGTAGAGGTAGAGCTGGCTAACCTGTTTCACTGGGTGGCCCCCCTACTGGCCAGAGTAGGGCAGGAGGTGGGACTAAGGGGCTGCACATCAGTCTGCATGTGGCTAAACCTGTAACACGGGAGCGGGGAAATGTCTGTGAGAACTGGAGAAGAGCGTGGCTGCCCAGTGTGAGGGGGTCTCCCTTCACAATAGCTCTTCAGTGAGTATTTGTTGAATGACTTGAATTAGTAAACGGGTGGATAGATGAATACAGACATACAGAAAGTTGCAGAGGAGAGGGGTAGAGTCCTGCTCACAATCCAGTCCCTGGTTCCAGTTGCTTCCCCACTCTTAGCTCCAGCGCTGACCTTCATAAGCTCCATAAGCTCCTTGGCACCTTACATATAACTCAAGTCATCCTATGTTGGTTTTTGTTACTTGCAAATTGTAATCGCTAATAATAACGGGGAGCTTGGAGTCTACTTTGAGACAAACATGGAAAAAATCTATAGAACTTATTCTCTCTCTATATATGTATATTTATATGAAAGTATGTGTGTACGTGTATGTATATACAGTATCATATATATATATGCCTATATCCAAATGAACTAGATAAATTAATCAATGTCCCTGGGCTCTGTTTCTTATATCTAAAATGAAGAGGTTAGACTAAATGATCTGAATTTTAAGAGGTAATGCTTTCTAAGGATTATGTTAATGATTCGTTAGTAAATCACCAGAAGGTCTACTGTTGCCAGAAAAGAGAGCCAAAGATAGGCACTTTGAGAATTCATACACTTTCCATGTTGTACCATTGCTGGGGTTTGGCAATAAAAAGAGTGTGGCAGCTTTTGGGGGAAGTACATTCAGAAGTGGTTGCATGTTATTTTAACTCCGCTCATGGAGGCAGATCTCCAGTCTGAGGAATATGGTGACTGAGGGTGCTGGCAACACCAGTTTGGGCAGAAAGCAAAATAGCAATGAGACTTTTCCCCATGAATTGGCCCTGGAGGCAGACCCACAAGGAGTGCCTTGTCAGTATGGATGGAATGTTGGTGAGAATGCCATACCAAGTTAAAGGGTCCAGAAGGTGGATAACCTGCAGTAGGCATCCCCAAAGTTGGCTGTCCTCTCTTTGGATGGGGCCTCAATATCCCTCCCACATCGAGCACAATTCTGGGCCTGTCCCAGGTGTGCAATAAGCACTGGGTGATTGATTAAGCCAAATTTATAATAACAGCTGTCAGTGTTTGAACCCTTATTCGTACCAGGTGCTTTACATAGCTTTTCTTATTTCACACTGTCAACAATCCTCTTTTGTCCCATTTTAAAAGTTAGGAAATTGGGACTCAGAGAACTTAAGAACCCAAATCACACTGCTAAGTGGCAGAGGATGCAAAGCCAGGTGTCTGACTCCAAAGCCCACTGTGCTATCCCACCTCTCTCCTCTCAGCCATAACTGGAGGCGAGTGAGAATGGCACAAAACATTTGCTTTATACCTGATTTAGCTATCAATTATAAAGACTCTCCATAAAATAATATCGATCTGAATCATAAAGTTCTCCTGAATAGCCTCGGCTGCCTAGAAAATAAAGTTAGGGGCTCAGAAATGGTTCAAAAAATTCTATGTAAGTATTTTTACAATGTGGAAATACATGGATTTCCAGCTGTTACTTTCACTTGTTTTTTCGGAGTGTCTGAAAGGGCAGTGCCTCTTCTATAGCGTCCTTCTCTGCCTCTATCAGCTGTTCATGTGGGTTTTACCAGCATGTATCATTGTTCTCCCTTCTCCTATATGCCCTAAGGTAGGGCACTTCTGCCACCCACTGAAGTTCAGTTCTAAAAAGCTAATAGCTTTGGAGGAATAGCAGAGGAGTTAGTCATTTTTTCAAGTTAGTGTGGAGAAAAAGGAAGAGAGCAGATTCTTCCCAGAAGCCTGATTTCTAGTCAGCATGCTGCTTGAGTCCCTGGTTGAACACATTTCAGCCATCCTGTACCTAAGGAGAAAAACACCACTCCTGCCTTACGTCGCTATGGTAACTGATGCTCAGCAGGCAGCTGCAGTTTCATTCAACATAACTGGCTTTTAGAACTTGAGGGGAAAGTATGCTTTCATGTAAAAGGAAGGGAAAGATGAGTGGTTTAATTAATGTGTCTCAATTTAACATAGGGATACAGGTCACTTCCACTGTTTGACCATAGCTTGTGTACCTCCGTTTTATATTTGTATCAGATCTAAGGCATCAAAGGAGGGACTGTTTCTCTCATCATGTGTGAAGTGTACAAAGTGGCAGAAAAGGAGAGACAGGGGTTATGTTGGACTTTTTGCGAAAGGTTTTTCACTTTATAAAACCATCTCAGCTTGAGAGTGTATAGAAGAATTGCTTCCTCTCCTCGCATCCACAAAGGAGGCCTGAGAGATGGGTTGCTAGGCAACCTCACACCGAAGACTGGGGCGCTTTGAAATTAACGTAGCTGACCTTCCCATCATCTCTGCAGCCTCTGCTATTCAAAACCATTTTGTGAGGCCATAGGACTCAAGAAAATAGATATAAAATGTAAATACAAAAATAAAGAATAGGGGAAATAAATCTAACTTTTTCAAGCAAAGACCAGATTCATTCAATGAAAAAAAGCAGGTCGAGAGAAATGGTGTTCGTCACTATAAACCAGAAACTTGTACTTTGAATAATCTAGGAAGAAAATTTTCCTCTTATGTATTTAGAGATGTTTATAACTGCTATGTAAAACATCACAGCAAAGGGCAAACAAAAAATCAGTTTATGAGAATATAGATCTACTACATATTTTTAACAAAAATCTCAACTCTCAATCCTCAGCACATAATGTTTTGCTTAAGCTTGAGTCTCCTACTCTCCTTCCTGCCACTACACCATTAATATGACACTGGTTGGTGTGGGGAGGGATAGCATTTATTTTGCAAGTAGATGGATATTTGGAAGGAAACTGCAAAGCTGGTCCATGGAGCAGAGCATACACTTCTGTCAGCAATAAATTATTTAGTTTGATTTTTAAAATACCTCATGCCTCTGGGAAATGCTTATGGTAACATTTTAAGATAGGTTGTTAAATTTATCAACATTGAAATCAATCAAAATTGGTGGTGGTGTGGGAGGTGGGGGACAGCAAACAAGTCCAGAACTCTTTTTAGTAGGTTTATTATTTGTTATGAGTGTTCAGCAATTCTCAAATTATTTGAAATGGCTTACAGGATTGAAGAAATGAACAAATATCTTGAGGTTGTGGGACTCAGGGTCTCACTGTGGAAGAAGGGACATACAAATGAAAACTGGGAGAAAGCAAGAAAGAATTCTACAGCGATGAGTTGGAATTGGAGGAATTGGTGTCATTTTGTGATTTCTAGAATGTGTCAGTGTGTGTATTTGTATGGATGTATGCATGTATATATAGGCACACATATATGTGTGTGTATATATATGTACATAAGTGTATATACATATACACACATACACATAGACGTTCACATGTTTACTATTTGCTGAAAGGGTTTAGAAGCAATTCACCCTGGTAGCGATGAGCACACTTAGAACTAAGATCTTGATCTCTAATACCATTCCACCACTAAAGGGAACCAAGGCTTCTTGGAGAAATTGCTAATTCCAGGGCTGGGGCAGGGTAATTAGAAGTTAAACCTGGGCTATTTTGGTATGCTAGAAAGTAGGAAAGTGCTAAAAAAAAAGTGAATGAGGGGGCAGTCCCGGGACACAGGAGTCAGCTTGAAGCAGCTCCTGCTGGCCAAATCTGAAACAATTTGAGCACCAAAATAATTAAGAATATTAATGAATTATGAATCATTGAAAAAACTAGGAATTCATGAACCCATATGATAGTAAATAATAGATGAATTAAATATATAAAAAGTAAAAAATAATAAGAAATAAGCAAGGTAGGGGGTCTTGCTTACAGTAAAAAGGTGAGAGCTGACTAGCTGGTAATGTGGAGAAAATGCTGATGTTAGGGTATCATCCTTTATAATCATCATGGTAGAGATTAGATCAGGCAAGAATCATGCTAATCTGGGGGATCTTTTTGAAGAAGAGCAGAATATTTGTATGATCTGAAAGTGTCTTCTCAGCAATTGGTTATTATCTGCAAGGGAAAAAAATAACTATATAGTGAAAAAATTTAACTGGGTAATCAAGGGTACTGTCACCAATGAAGGCAGATGGATAAGATGAGGACACAGCGTTACTTCTGTGTTATTATGGCCAGGAAGGCTCAACTCAGATCAAATCAAGAGGAAATATCAGACAAGCCCAAAATGGAAGAACACTCTTCCAAAAAAAAGTGGGGAGACAGAGGACTGTATTCTTCAAAGATGGCTGTGTCATTAAAGATAGAGAAAGGCTGTGGAAATGCTACAGATTAAACAAGACGAAAGAGACATGACAAGTAAATGCAATACCGTATCTCAGAGTGGAACTTGACTGGAGGAAAAGGATGGCATAAAGGATGTTATTGGATCAATTGGCGGTGAAGAGTTGTAGATTAAAAGTATTGTATCTATGTCAAATTTACTGAGGTTCATAACTGTATTGTGATTATATTGGAGAATATCCCTATTCTCAGGAAATACACACTGAAGTACTTAGGAGTACAGAGGCATGTATGATGTATGATGTATGCAAATTACTCTCAAAATGTTCAGAAAAAACATTTTACATATAGGTATGTGCATATTTATGTGAAGTTGCGAATGATAAAGCAAATGAGGTGAAATATTAGCAATATTTTAGTATGTCTTTGGGTAAAGGGCATGTGGGTGCTCTTGGTACTTTTCTTATTCATGCAACTTCTGTAAGTTTGAAATGATTTCCAAATGAAAAGTTAAAAAAAATCAACCAAAAAATTTTTTTTCTCTTTTTGTGGAAACAAAACAAATTTTATTGGAACTAGAATAATGAATATTTATGTTTTAAGAACTCTGTGAAAACAACTATATCCCAACACATACAAAAAGATATTACACTTCATGAGAGGCAGTAGAGTTGTGTGCCTAGCAAAGAGGAGTGACGTCAGGATGCAGACAAATCTTGGCCCCGTTTCTTCCCCTTGCCTCTTGGTATGGTATGTGTGCAATCATTTTAACTTTGCCCTTAGGTGTTCTCGAGATCCTGGACTTTCCCCTGCTCTCATATCCCCCTCGATCTATCCTCTGCAATTCGCGACTTCAGTCAATGTAAAAAATTGGCCAGAAATTTTTCAAGAAATTATATGTCAGGGAGAAGTTTTCATTTATTGACTAGAGCAACTTCAAGTATTTAACTTAAACTGTGAAAAGAGCATTTACGTAACTGCTTAGCATTTTAGTCTGTTTTTTTCCTTTGCTTAAGTTGTGTGTTTTTCAAAGAAAGTTTAATCTCTAACTGTGAAAAGGATCTATTACTCTGACCCGTTATAAGTGAAGATACTACTGAATACTTCGCAGCTCTGTTCTTTGTGTTGCGTTTTTTTTTTTTAAGGTTTTTACATCATTTACCCATTAAAAATAAAACTAGTCTGCTTTTGGCGGAAACTGAAATAGTAATTACCTTCTTAAAATACCTTTATGTTTTTTTTAAAACAGAGTTTCTTTTACATTGCCAAAAGAATTTGTTTGAAAAAAGATAAAAATAACATACACACTATTTGAAAACAGCCTGGTTTAAAGACTGCCATAGATTCTAAGGTTATACCACTCGGAAGGAAGACATTTAGAACCTGCTCATTACTCAGCTTTCCTCAGTTATAGGATCAAATTGCTTTTACGGGCATTGTGCCAGATCCATTTATGTGCACTGTAAGGCAGATTGTAGAGTGAAGCATTTCTCTAGAAAACATCTGGTTCTTAAGAAGAGTATTAAAAAGTAACACTTTTTTGCTCATAACTATGATTTATTATGTTACAGTAACCCCCCCTCTAATCTGGCAGGCAGACTTCCAGCAACCACGAGGAACTTGGAAGTAAGTGAAACATACTTCAGAGCCCAAGGAAAACAGAAGCCCCCAAATTCCATGCATATGAAGGAGTGGTACTACCCCCAGGTCAACATCCATTTTATTTATTATAAAACTATTGGAGCCAATTAGCATAAGGGCTCCTCAGGCCACCTTCATATACAATACCTCGTTCTGTAGTTATATTGTTCCTTTACTCCCTTTACAAAAATCACATTTCTCTGAACTCTAATTCTTCTAAACGCCCCCTGGACCCCACCCTTTTCCTATTCAGATTTTCCCCTCTTCTCTTTCTTGTATGTTCAATATCTACTGGCTTTTTCCCATAAATATTGCAAGATGCTCAAGTAGCTCCTATCTTAAAAAACAAAACAATGACACCTCGTATGTCCCTCTGTAGCCATCCCCTTATGGGTCTCTCACCCTCAGCCCTGTATTGAAACATTTTCCATGTCTGGAAACTGTCTCTAGTTCCTCGGCCTCCATTCACAGAGCTATTGCTAACCTGCGAGGAAACCTGGTGAACCAGATTAGAAAAGGGGGCCCTCTTCCTCCAAGGGGATGCAGTTGCAGGATGCAAGATTGGAGTGCGGGCTCGACTCCCCCCTCCACTAGGTCCCTCTGTTCAGGACACACACTACACAACACACGTTGTGGCCCTGTGTGATTTCAATTATTTCCACTGGCTTCTTACTAATCAAACTTGGTAGGATCATCATTAAAACTCTGTCACTATAATAATGGACTAAAAGCGCCGAGAATTGGCTTTGCTCTCAATTTTTTCTGTAGCTGCCAGGCTGTGCTTTTACTCTTTTTGACAAAGAGGTACTCGCATCTCCCCTTAGCAACTCCTGTGTCCTCCTATTACTACCACTATTACCACTCCTCTTACCATTTTCTGGCAGAGTCTCCTCCTGTCTTGCAATTCCTGAATCTTTTTCTGTGACAGCTGAAATAAACCAGATTACATTTTGTATTAGTAGTAAAGTGTGGGTGTTAAGAGTTGAAAAATGTCAGCTTTTATTTTTTCCTGCTCATCTTTGCTCAGCAAAATAGCTTTAAACAATCAGCAAAAAGCAAGTTTGAGAAGGCTGTTCTCTAAAAAAAACCTTTATATTTATTTTTAGTGTATATGTTCACTGATTTAAGTTGCAAAATGACAGAAATAAAAATGCTGATATTTCATCACTCAGATATAATTACTGTTAAAAATTGAGTTAATTTCATCTGGTTTTGTATATCTATATCTATGCATCTATTAATATATTTTTTGCAAATTAATCTTATATGAACAGTTATGTTTCCTGCTTTTTCACTATTTTGTGAGAATTTTAGCAGTTAAAAAATCTTTGAAAAAAGTTTTAAAAAATAAATTAAAAAAATCTTTGAAAACAGTTTTTCATGACTACATAGTACTCCATTATCGGTAAACTTTAATATATCTGACCATTTTGTTTATGTTGAATGTTTTGGTAACAACCAAAACACCAAGCTATTTGTTGTTACAATGTTTTTTAACTAAAATCCTTGAGAAAATTTCTCAGTATCTCCCATGATAAATTTCTCTAAGTGGGATTCCTCAGCCAAACGACAAGCTCGTAATTCATACTGCCAAACTGCCCTTCAGAGAGGCTGCACTAGACTCTACCAGCAGCGTATGAATGTGGTGGTTTCCTTGCACCTTTGCCAATCTTTCATTAAAAACAAATAACACGACAAAAAATATTTGCTACTTTATCCTCACTAGCACTGTTATATGATCCTGGTTTAAGGCTATTCATTTGTCCTCTCTAGTCCCAAACTAAGTTCCTGTCAGAGTCTTAATTGGTCTTTTGGTTTCCATAGTGATTCCATTATCTACTGTACCCTCTTGCAAAGTTCAACCTAGCTTCCTCAGCTGTCCGTGCATAAAAGCCTTCCAGAATTGCCCTAGGTTCTTGACTTCTGGGGAAGAAAGCTATTTCCTCTTGGGACCCACTTCACCATATAGCTGGCTTAAGGTCAAAGTGCATTAAACTTATAACTATTTCCTTACCACGAGGGAAGTGGTATTCAGATCCCAGGTCTACATAAAATTCTCTCGTTTATGTTGTGTCTCTCCCCTCTCCATCCTGAGTGCAGGCCCCAAACTCTCATTTAACTTGATTCTCTCAAGTAGCAGTTCACAGCAGTTTGAGTCCCAGCTTTCCTGGATGTGCAATCTTGGGCGTGTCACGTAAGGCTTGGTCATAAACCAAGCCTTAGTGAACAAGAAAAACATCAGAGATTAGTAACTGCTAAATAGAGTTTAAAAAGGGTGATATGATACAGAATGACAGGATGGCTACTTTAGATTGTGGGCCTGGACACGGTCTCTGAGGAGGTGATAATAAACTGATACCTGAATGAAAGAAAGAACACACCTAGAGAAGGAAGCTTGGAGACGGAAGTGAGGGTAAGGGAGAGGTAGGTAGGGAGAGAATTCCAAGGGGAGGAGGGTGGGGCAAGGGTATGCTCGAGATGGATGAAATGAACTTATGCATGTACAGAGTGCAGCCTAATGTTTGGTGGGTGGAGAAAGGAGAGAGAGGGAGGGAGGGAGATAAAGTAGAAGGAACCGGAGGTTGGGGGAGGGAGAGGATCAGTGAGAATCCTGGATTCTGTATGGCTGTGCGCTCTAGGGGAACTACTTGTCTCTTCCTCTCAGCCTGGACTGCATTTTCTCTTCGCTTCCGAGAGGTGCTTCTCAGTTTGCAATTACTCCGTGCCCCTGTTCCGCTTATAATAAACAAATATTGCTACTATTTATTAAGAGTCTGAGTCAGATTCATTAGAGGTTTTATATATGTTCTCATTTAATCCTTACAACAACCTGAGGCAGGTTATCATCTTTATATGCTTCTTTATGGATGAGAAAACCGAGGTTCAGAGAGCCTATGTAATTTGAGAAAGATGAAACATGCAGTAAGTGGTGGTGCCAAAATTTAAACCTAGGCTGGTCGGACTTCAAATCCTTGTTTTTAACTACTACACTACCCTGCTCCTCACTTAGACTTTAATAGTTCCTACATTTCTAAGACTGTTCATTCCACTCAGTTCATCTTGTTCCTCATTACTTAGCTATCTCTGTGATAGAAGAGTTAGTTTCATCTGCTAGCCAGATGTAGACAAGAAAATTTTTTTTCATATAGATAGTCTTTCTTAGTTATGGAAGGTACCTTAATATAAGAAATAGGGCATGAGCTTTGAAGTCGGGGCCAGTATGGAATCCAGATTCTGATATTTTTTCTGTGACCTTGGGCAAATCATTTAGTTTGAACCTTATCTTCCTCATCTGAAAAATGAGTGTTATTTTTCTGGAGAGTTAAGTGAGAACTAAAAGACAATGTAAAGAAAATTACTAAACAGTATCTAACAAATAGCAGGTGCAAAATAAGTGGCTGCTTAAGAAACAAAAACAAACTCCTCATTTTACAGATAGGAAAACTGATTTGGAAATGTCTTGCTGGGAGAACAGATGTTCCACTTTATCCAATTTCCAAGATTCTAGCATTCCATGATGCAAGTTCATTAAAACTACTAAAGGTATTCTGTTATATGATGTCCTTAACAATGTCCATTTAGGCTTATTTTTTTTTTCTCCTGAATTACAGAGAAACAGATCATCTGTCAGTTTCAGAACTGTAAAACAGGGATAATAATATCTATAATATAGGGTTGTAAGCATCAAATGTTAATAAGACATGTGAAAGTGTTTTAACAGATATGCAATGCTTCATAAATGCTCTTATTATTAAACATTTTCACGAAATGCCATAAATAAAAGGTAGGTGAAAAAGAAGAAGGATTAGAATTTTATAACATATAATTGGAATAAAATGGACTTTGGAAAATTGGAGAAATGAGCAGGGACAAAAGAATGTAGCTCAAAAGAAACAAACACAGGACACTTAAAAGCAACAAGTGACTTGTAAAAATACTGTGTTTATTGAAAATGCAAATGAAATCGAAGAGTATGTTTATTGTATCTTTAAAAACAACAGAAAATGATGTAGACAATAAATTAAAAATAATGCTAAGAACTGAGTTTACTAGATGAGGTTAAACTTAGCGTGAAAGGATGAGAACGGTTCTGCCAGGATGGTCTGAGGCACAATAGGGTAGGTAGTTGCTGTCATATGGTGTGCTTTGTGAGTCCCTGTTGACCAAAACTATCTTGTCACTCTTCTCCACCAGGTGTTACAGAGTCTGAAGTTACACCAAAAGACCTAGCCTTTGGGCTAAGGTTAAATATTTGCTATAAAGGTTTATGTATTTAAACTGATTTCAGGTACTAACTGTTTCTCAAGATCACATTGGCATTGAGATCAGGCAGAAGGAGTTCAACAAAGGGAAGGGAAATTCATACTCTTTACACTTTTCAAAAAATTTTTCTAGGGAAGTCACATTTTCTGCAATACTATTCATTAACATTGCAGACTGCATGGGGAGCTTACCCTCATTTTGCAAAACTTACCATGTCTTTTAAGTTCCAAGAGGAATACAAACCATGAATTTACAAAATCTTTATTAAAAATATATTTTCTTTCTCACAAATTATTTACAAGGAATTTACTCAAAGCTTTGAAACGAGAGATTGTTACAAAAAATTTTAACAGAGAACAATAGCATTTTAGATATATTTCCTGAAATAAACAGCTAATACTCCTTAGAAAAGATATTGGATACTTAATTACCTAGATTTTAACAAAATATTCTTTATAAAAATGGGTTATAATCTTTACCAACAACACCAAATCTGCACCTAATCAAGACAGTCAATCAAATAAAACACCTCTCATTCACATTCTCCATCAGGAACCATCCATTTGACAGTGTTTCCTTTTATATACAACAGCAGCCTCTGCTGGAGAAAAAGTATGCTTCTATTATAAAATGTAGCTCAAACCTATTTGGAACTGGAAAAACTCAGATTCTTTTCATTTCCCACTGAACCAACAAACTAAATTAAAATAATTTTCAAGGTCTTAAACATGTACGGGCCTTATCAAGTATATCCTTTCTGATTTTTGGATAAGTTGGATGTGCTTCAAGAACCTGCAAAAAAAAAAAAAACACAAAAAACAAAAATGAAACAAAAGCACAAGAACTTCTAATTAATCACTGAGAATTGGGGAGCTACAAAACTTACTGGAAATGAGCATTACAGCTGAGATTTCATGGAATTAATACTACAAATATAACAACATTTTTTAAAGGTGACAGGGAGATGTGACATGATGATTCATTTATATTAATACTAATTAGATGTAAATAGTAGAATATGAATACTCTGTGTGGAAAATACAACAAATATAATTACTTCCTTAACAGATCAGTTACAGAAAACAACTATGGATCAACGATTTAAAATATTTTTTTAATTTAGCTATTTATGTATGATATTTAAAAAACCCTTAGAAAGTTATTTTTAACCACGACCACACATCAGATTTACCTGGAGTGATTTGGAAACATACAAATTTCCAGGCCTACTGAGTCTAAGAGTGGAGAGACATTCATTTAAAAAGAAGCTCCACAAAGATTCTAATGTATAACCTTACATTAATGTACAACCTTAACCTTCATGTGAAATACTGACTTACGAGAGACTCTAATCAATAGCAATCACTGAGGCCAAGTGTTTACTGTAATGATGCTGTCACAGCTATCTGGGATAAGGGATATTACATAATTCTCTTCTAAGGAGCTTTTCGTGTAGCTCCTAACAATGTTTAATATAATGCCTTACACGGAATATCTATGAGACAATGTTTATATAAAGAAACTGCAAATTCTAAAACTGCAACTTAAATATTTGTCATTTTAGTAAGGGATCATTTAGTAGGGGATCAATTACAGAAATGTAATTGAATGACTTTTTTTTTTTTAATTTTTTTTTATTTATTTTTCCCCCACAGCCCCAGTAGATAGTTGTATGTCATAGCTGCACATCCTTCTAGCTGCTGTATGTGGGACGCGGCCTCAACATGGCTGGAGAAGCCACGCGTTGCTGCGCACCCGGGATCCGAACCCCGGGCCGCCAGCATCGGCGCGCGCGCACTCAACCGCTAAGCCACGGGGCCGGCCCTGAATGACTTCTAAATTACAGAAATACCTTTCATCTGAAATTTATAAATCTGAATTCTCTGATCACTAGACTTAGACACATTCACAAGAACTTCTATTCAGAACAATGACTTAAGAACCTATAACAATTCTCAAATATCTTCCTACTTAAAGATTAAGTTTTATTTAACATGCTTCTCTTCTAGCCTCTTTCTTTAAATTGACATAAACATTTTGTTATTTGAGCCCTAATTAAAAACACATATGTTTAAGTAAACTTTATTATTTTCTAAACTTTGAAAACTGATAATCTCTCCCAGATGTATTTGATAAGTCATTTAACCAAAATACTAAATCTTCTACGTCTATTCATGTACATCTTGAGATTAACAAAAAGTAGGAAATTGTTCATCCGAAAAATTTTAAGAAATCTAAATTTAAGTGTTACCTGGTGACATATGTCAATTGCATCCACATATCTTTTTGCTTTTAAGTAATTAAATGCCAGTTTGTATCCTGTTAAGACAAAAATCCATAATGATACAGGACTATTTATGGAGCACACTGCTAGTGTTATCTTTTTTGCCTCCTCCTTTGCTTACTTACAGAAGTCTTAATGGTGGCTGGCGACTGTACTACGATAGAGGGAAGGGATGAATAACAGAAGGTGGAGTGACAGCAAAGGAGAACAGGTAGGAAAGAAAATGGAGTTGGAAAAAAGGACCATAGTGTGTATACTGTTGGGTTAGAAGACTGCCATCCCATAAATGTGGTTTAGTAACTTATTAGAAACGTCTCATTTATTTCAGATTATGGTAAAAACTCATCATAGGGCAGGACATGATAACACAGTGATTCATTTATATAGTATAGATTTATTTAGCTCTTAACACGTCAGGCAAACTGGTTCCTACAGTCACGAGGTTTACATTCTACTAGGAAAGTACATTATTTAAGTAATTATGTAAGTAAATGAATAATTTCAAAACTGAGATAAATGCTATGAAATAAAGGCCAAGAGAGCTATAAAAGAAGCCTGGTTGGGGATGGGGTGGGTGTCAGGCAATGTCTGAAATCTGAAGGATGAGGCACAAACTAGGACAAGGGAGCGGGAAGCAACGACACTTTTAGGCAGAGGGAACTATACATGTGAAGGCCAGTGGTAGAAGGACACGTAGGATCCAAACAGACCTGGAGTAAATGTGAGAGGGGGGAGCAGGGAGGAGAGAGGCCCACAAGAGAGTGGATTAGTCATCAGATGTTCCACAACAATGATGAGTAACAATTATCACAATTACTGATATTGAAATGTCACGTTTCAAATAGCGACAATTTAGAAGAAAGTTTTAAGACATTCTTACATGACTGTTGTTCTCCTGTAAGAATGCTGTAAGAGTAAGCAAACTAAGGCAAAGACAGAAAAAGTAACAGTGGTGGTGTACTCAGTAAATAAGATATAGCACAGTGTAAAATAATACGTTATTAATAAATTAAATATTTCATTTTACCACTTAAAAATATGAAAAAGGGAAATTTGAATGCTGCTCTTGGGCTCTAATCAAAGTACCAAAACAAATTTTTAGAATTTCAAACAAATGTTTGAAAAGAATTACTGGCTAATGTAATCATATGGTAGTAAAAAGTAAGAAATAGGAATTGTCTCAAATTTATAGTATTTGATACACACACACACACACACACACACATGCATATAGAACTGTCCAAGATGAAAAATAAGTTTTAGAGAGGTAAACTAGATATCCTCACAAAGGAATGTCGAAATGGACTAATAAATAAAATTTGTGACATTTACAAAGGAAAACAATTTAAGCTGTCAAGCCAAACATAATTTACACGGAAACTAGAGCCCAAACTCTGAATTTAAGTTTTGGTTTCTGGCTTCCTGACTAGCTTTGAGACCTTAGGCAAGTTACTTGAGCTGTCAATTTCAAGTTTCCTCATCCAAAAAATGTGGATAATAACTCTTCTCTCTCTTAATGTAATTTTAAAGGTCAGATGAAATACCTGTTGTGAGATGCTTTTAAAAACTTTAGAGCACCACACAAATATTAGCAATTTTTTTCTATGTAACCACTAAATAAAAAACACAGTTTTAATGTCAGAAGAAACTTGATTGATCATCTCATTCAAAAAATTTTAGAGAGGAAATAAAGGGCTAGAAATGGCAAAGAACATGTGTACTGCAGCTGCACTGCATCTGTCAAGCTTCTCAGAATTCAACTCTATGTAATCAAGGGAAAAAATAGAAGAGAGAGAGGGAAAGGGAACACGAACAATGTAAATAGTCTAGTTACTATCGTGTAACCTGAGAATGGGTGTGAAGGGAGAAACACACGTGCTCTTCTCTCACTGGATCTCACTTCCTGGTGCCTTCTACAGTGACAATACTCAAGCCTGAATCCCATGCAAAGAACACAACCATGATTTTAAGGATTTACTGACAAATGAAAAAGTGAAATGCATTACAGTCATGCATCACTTAATGACAGGTATACGTTCTGAGAAATGCATTATTAGGCGATTTCATTGTTGTGCAAACATCATGGAGTGTACTTACACAAACCTAGATGGTATAGCCCAGGTGTGTGGTAGGCTATATGGTACTAATCTTATGGGATCATCGTCCTATATGCAGTCCATTGTTGATCGAAACATTGTTATGCGGCACATGACTGTATTAACTTGGCCACACAGGTTGGGGGTGTTGGATGCAATGACAATCTTAAGGAAGAAACTAAAGAATTAACTGAGAGCCTCAGAGAAAAGCTTACTAAGGACAAGTCAGAGGAATTGATAAAATCATCCAAAAAATACAAAGATGACATAATGAAAGAACTAGTGAGTTAGAATCTTTATATTTGTTGAAGTCTTCCAAGGTACAGAATATTTAAATAATTTAACTTCTAAATGTATTCCTCTTGTGGGATAAAGCATCGAAATTACATATGTTTTAAGGATTTTAAGGAATTTTCATTTAACAAGCTGATTTTATTCTGTAAGATGCACAATGCTTGTGAAGGAAAAATATTATTAACAAACGTTAGTTCCTGTGCTCTATACAACTCCAATAAAATAACAGATCCCAGAAAAATACAAGGTAGGAAAGTCCTGAACTGATAGCAGTTAGTGCAAACATGACCTACTTGACTGCAAATTAAATCTGAGTCCATACTGTGACACAGCTGCCAAAAAGATGGATGCCATCTTAGGTTGAATTAACTACTGTATGCCTAAAAAAAAAATAGCTTCATTATCGATACAATTAGTTCTTAAATCACACTTAAGAACTTGTTCATTTCTGGTACAACAGGCCAGGAGGGACACAAACAAATAAAATAGCCTTTTCCAAATGTATTTGGCCAAGGAATCTAATCTCCTCACACTCAACTCTCTCTCTCTTTATTTTTTAACAGAAATATCTATTAATATCTCATCAAGTATTCCAAAGCACAGTTTGGAAAGCACTATTCTAGAGTTTCTAGGAGACAGCAACAAGGAGGGTGAAAGACTTGGAAGCAGATCTCAGGAAGACTGGACAAGCAATTGAGGATGGTTTGAAGAGAAACCTTAGGAGACACAGGACAGAAGCTTGCAATCAGAAGGCCATTATGTGTAAGAGGGAAAGGACTCTGTGGGTTGCTCCAGAGAACAGACCAGGGCAGTTTCAATGAAACACATTTCAGCTCAATGTAACGAAAGAGAAGCACGGAGATGAGCTCCCTCACAATGTGGGGAGACGGTAGCCACTAAGCATATTCTGGGTGCTGCCCACCTTAGGGACACTAGAGACTAGCATTCCTCAAACCATTAGTCCACCACTGGAATAAGATGATGTTTCCAGATGCTCAGGAGAAAAAAAAAAGTTCCATGGTCAAATTATTGTGGGACACATGTCCCCTCTGTGATATCCATCACAATATACATTAAGGTTTAACGGGTTTGAGAAGTTCTGCAGTAAAAAAACCTGTAGAACTTGATTTAATGAAATATTTTTCTAACTTACTTGACAATGGAACACTTTCCCCCACAGCATTACCATTTTGAAAATAGCAGAGGGTGAAGGAAGAGAAAGGGACAGATTACATTAGATGTCATCTAAGGTGATTGAAGACAAGTTTGAATCTCAGGAAATTATACTTAATAACTATTAGTAGCTAATAATCTATTATGACTATAACATTTATTTTTCAGAACTGACGAAGTTTGCTCTTAATGTATATTTTGTTCTTAAAAAGAAAATCAAATGCATTTAAATGAAGATTTACAATAAAACCCAAGTTTCCAGTGAAAACCTAGTGTCTAATTTGTTAAACTCACCTACTGCTGGATTTGTCTGGTTGCCATATTTCCACGCCATCTCGTAGTTGAAGGCAGCATCTGAATACGCTTGCTCTTTCTCCATAATGTATCCCATATATTCATAAGCTTTGCAGCAAGACTGAAGAAAAATGGAAGATGAATCAATAGATTAAACTTGATACCACAAAGATTTTATGGGCTCCTTATGACTATAGAGGTCAACCATATTAACTCATTTAAATGGCACATAAAACAATGGTTTTCAATCTTGGCTATGCAATCAAATCATCTATGGGACTTAAAATATTCTGATGCCAAGCCCCCACCCTAAACCTACAGAATCAGGATTTTTGGGTGTGAGGCAAGGACATGTGTATTTTACACACATATATGTAGACTTTTTATTACAAAAAAGTTTTATTATTAATTTCAACACATACTGATATAAAAAGAACAGTATAATGATCAACAATTAACTCCTAATACCATTTCAACTTCAGCCCAAACATTTGTCCTTCTGTATTATCAGATTAAAATATCTTCAGATATTGTATCATTTCATTCATAAATATTTTAGTATCCCTCTTTAAAAATAAGAACTTTCTTTAAACATAATTTATTACACCTAAAATGTAACAACTCTTTGACATCATCAAATATCCAGTCACTATTCAAATTTCAAATGGTCTCTCTCTCTCTATATATATATTTTTACTTTGTTAGGATGAGGATCCAAATAAGGCCTAACTGGATTGAAATGCCTCTCAACCTTCTTTTGATCTAGAGGGTTCTTCTTCATGTCTCTCCCTCTCTCTCTTTTCTTACAATTAAATGTAGCAGAAATGAGAATGTTTGTCCTAGAGTTTCTCACAGCCTAGATTTAGTTGAGTGCATCCTTGTGCTTATGTAATATATTCCTATGTCCTTGTTATTTCCCAGAAATTGTAATTAGATCCAGATGTTTGGATTTGATTTTGATTTGGGGGGAAAGAGGTTGAAACTACTTCATAGATCAATGCCCTGCCCTTTGGAGCTTGAGGCAAAAGGAAAAATGTACAACCCTGTATACATGTTTTTAGATATTTTTAAATTGCTAATTGTTTCCAGAATGTTAAATTAATTTAATAAATTGAAAAGCAGATATATTAAAACACATTAAGTTTGAATATTTTATTTATATCCAAACAAAATTTATTATAATTTTACTTTCCTGACTTTAATGCAAGAAAATATATCAATAATACTTTCACTAAAACCATTACTTATTAAAAAATACATACAAACATGGATATCAGGGCACACATTTTCCCTTTTGGTTCAGGCTTCAATATAGCTCAGCACAGCACTGTCAGATTCTATCTATTTTACATTCTGATATTTTGATTTTTTAAAAAATATTGCATTAAATTATTACTTATCTTGATTACTACAATGGACTGAATGTGCCTCCCTAAAATTCATGTGTTGAAACCCTAACCTCCAATGTGATGGTATTAGGTGGTGGCGTCTTTGGGAGGTAATTAGGTCATAAAGGTATACCCCTCATAAATGGGATTAGTGCCCTTATAAAAGGGACCCCAGAGAATTCTCTTGCCCTCTCTTTCCACCATGTGAGGATACAATGAGAAACTGGCAGCCTGCAACCAGGAAGAGGGCCCTCACCAGAACTGAACCATGCTGGCATTCTGATCTTAGACTTCCTGCCTCCAGAACTGTGAGAAATAAATTTCTGTTGCTTATAAGTCACCCTGGCTATGGTTATATTATAGCAGCACCAAGTGACTACGATAATTACTGAGATTTTAAGCGCCCCTTCAAATTTTAGAGCCGAAGTGAGTGCCTCACCCCAGGCCAGCCCTGTCACAGATGGTGAGTTCTTCTAGCAGGAGGCATATAATGTCCGACTCTTTTTATGACGTTATACCCATTCATTAATTCATCAGGGTTGGAAAATGGTGATATTCTATCATTCTTTCTTCATTCATTAGCTGGAAAATATCTATAATGAGAAACGTCTTCTTTTCTACTATTTCATTACCCAGTGGCATGGTGCATACAGAAAAGGTGGGATAAATGCTTGATTTTTTCACTTTATTTGCCAGCTTTAGAAATAACAATTAGTTTATTAGCATATTTCAACGGTGACCAAGGTTTTTTATTTTCGTTTTTTGGATCTTTGTGAACTCATGGATTTAAACGGTATTTGGTGTGTTTCAATTCACTGCAGTTACTATTCTTATTGATATTTAAAGAGTCCCAACTTTGGCTAGTGAGAGTGTCTTCAAGTTTGCTCCTGAGTCCTTGATGTGACTCTAATCATCTTCAATGGCTTCCTTGCCATCTGGTATGACAAGATGGTCTAGTGTCATCTTGTACATTTCCTGCCCCAGATCTGGATGATCTCCACTTTTTAATTATATAATTCAAGGTTTCTGAGCTCTAGTTCCTGAATCTCATGCTTCCAATATTGACATGCCTAATCAGCAGGGCAAATGCCTCTACAGTAGCCATCATGTTCAGCCACGCAGTGTAGTGCTGTCAGCGTTCTGGCAAACTGAAATTCTATCTGCATCCAAACCTTAATTCCCACACAGTCTTGCTTAATCCTAGACTAGGCATTTTGTTCAAAAAGCGTCAGCTATTCAGCAGGTTAGATTTTTCAAAGCCTACTAATGAGTATTCTCTGTTTTTCAAGGCCAATTTAACTTAAAATTAGATGTATAAACTGTAAGTTGATAAATGGCTTGATGTTTTAGGCTTTTAAAGTTCTAGAGAAAGTAACTTAGTATTAGATAATCACTATTCTTAAAAAAAAAATGATCCATTTTGTAATCTAATTTGCTCAAAGAGAATAAAACATAAATTTACTGTGATTAAGATTTTGAAGTAACTAATATGAATCTATATAGATAAATATCCTCAAGTTTCTAAGTTGGGTACAATTCTTTTTCAACAAATAGTAACAAATTCTTAACTTAAAAAATGTTTTAATAAGACATTCTTTTTTTGTGATGAAACACCAAAATGCACTATTAGTAAAGAATCTTAAATTCTAGGGACTTTAAGATTTCCAATTTGATAAGGACTTTTTATTAAACAAATCAAATTAAATGCTCAAAAGACTTTTCCCCACCAAATATCTTATGCATAGTGGATTCTAATAATGTGGAAATGACATGCAGCTGCAGTAAATTCCTCAAGACTACTTCTTAATAGGAGGGACAGACGTCTGCAATTAATGTGTTCTTCTGCAATTTTCATTAGCTCTGGGATGAGATGGATAATCACAGGCAAATGCCTGACATTCCAGAAACACTTTCTGTAAGTAGGGCATACCACACAGCTGAAACTTGAAACTGCATAAATCTCTATTTTTTTATTTTCAAGGGCAAATGACTGCTTTCTTACTATTAACATTTATTTCCTCATTGTGTTAAGAATAAACATTTAGTTTTCAAAAAACACGCAAGAACCCTCAGAAATGGACCAAACGGACTTCAGAATAGAACCAATAATAACCTATTATAGCAAGTTTATACAACAAAGGTTAAGAATTATTTTTTACTTTTCTTTCCCTTTTTCTCCCCAAAGCCCCAGTAGATAGTTGTATGTCACAGTTACACACCCTTCTAGTTGCTGTAAGTGGGACGCGCCCTCAGCAAGGCCGGAGAAGCGATGCGTTGGTGCGCGCCCGGGATCCGAACCCAGGCCGCCAGTGGTGGAGCACGCGCACTTAACCGCTAAGCCACGGGGCCGGCCCTATTTTTTACTTTTCAATCACCTACCCTATTATGACGCAGGCACCGTTTTAACAGTTCTTCTGCCATATCGTATTTTGCTGATTGAATATAAATATCAGCAAGTAGCAGCCAACTCTTCTCAAAGTCCTCAGCATCAATAGCATTCCAGTTCATTTTTGCAATCCGCTTCAGCTGGTTTCTGGCTCTTGGCGTCTGTTTCAAGATCATATAAGCTGTTGCCATTCCCAAAAGTGCTGGAATATGATCCTTCTGTAAGAAAACAAAACTTTAGACCCCCAGGTACACAAACATAAATAAGTGTGCTAGGTTTAAAAGGAAAATACATGGAAAGCAGCAAGTACTACATAATGTAAGAACGGGCCTGTGGATTCTATTTCTGGCTCCAAATAGGTAACTGGGATATGGTCATTCTTTAACACATCAAGTAACCTCAAGCTACCATGAAGAAACTTGGTGAGGCACCATGTGGTCAAGATAATTCAATAAGTATGCAGATGCCATAACCACACAATTCCAGACAATTAGGGCAACTCGGTCTTTAACGGGATTGACTGGCTGTTCTGGTTTTGTATAAAAACAGAAAAAATAAACAAAATTCTGTTTCAGTGTAATCCTAATTGTACATTTATGTTTCACGACTTTGCATTTTGGCTCCTTAGTTCTCTCACCTGTAAAACAGGAATAACAAACAGAATGCTTTACCTGCAAATGATATTCCCACCTATCTTGACTTCTATTGCTCTTTTTCCCTCCCTTCTCATTTTATTCAAAATCTTCTTCTCTCAATAAACTTTGACCAATGAAATGTTACAAATACGGCATGTAATTAATTAATCATTTGGAAATTATATGAGACAAACTCATGCCTTAAAATGTGATTGTAGATATGGAGTCTGCAGCTTCTTGACAGTGTCTATAAAATACAATGTTCTTTTAGACAGAGTTCAAAGTCAGAAAATGTCACTCTGTGAAATCATCAAACTAATAAGAATTGGTATAAGATGGAGGCCATTAGCGACTGATCCAGAAAACCAACTTACCTAAGCAATAATGGGTATGTCCCTGATAAAACTAGGGTACTTAAATTTCAGCAGAGGGACTGTGATGCTTTTATACAGAGGAAGCTTTCAGTTTAAAATACCAATAAAAGATGAGAAACTATGATTTGGAAATTATAACATCATAACTAATACAGGTGCACTGTAAGATAGCAAGTTTGGGTAACTAATAAGGAACAACAGGAGAGTAGAGTGGGAAATGTCCAATGTCCAACACTGATCATGGTTGGAAGTCAGAAATAACCCTGGAATGGAGAAGGGCAATTCTTTAGAGCTTGATGAAAACAGGTTTTAGGAATATAAAACTTCCTTGGCTCTAATTTTATGCCTATCAATAGACTTCCAGTATGTAATGTGTTCTCCTAATTAAGGAAAGGCAAAAAGGTTTTGAGTGCCAAATCCAACCAACTGGTAGTAAATTTTGAAGACGTGTGGGATATTATCAATTATTGAGCCCCACCCTATCCCAGGTGGGCTGGAGAAGAGAGAAACTAGAGCCCGGCTATGTATTCTTCAGTCAGGTCCTAGGACAGCCCAAAGAGAGAAGGGGCCTGTAAAAACGTCCAGACCTATTCACACACTAAAAATATCCACACTACACGTTTAAAAATAAGCTCTCTGATTTTAAAAATCACACACCTTGTGTTTGATTCGAATGAATCAATTCCTCACCACTTGATCATTCCAGAGTGAACTGAAGAATAGTTTCTAAAACTGCAAACCTGAGTTCTAACTGCCGTGTCAGACCCAGGAGGTCTCTTCTGGTGCAGACATCCTGCAGTGTTCAGCCAGCTTCTCTCTCCCTCTCAGTCACTCTAAACTGCAACAACTTTAGATCACAAAGGACAACACAGCGATATTATAAACAACACACTTTCGTGGTTCGAGGTGATGCGATGAAAGCAAGCGGAAACACTTTGCTTGGGTTTAATGTATCTTTCCTCTCATGACTTCCTATCACGTATCTCTTTTTTCAATCAATCTGGATGCCACAAGTGCTGTGAATATACCCTATGCTTCCCTGCCTCCTTGCCTTTGTTCACATTTCTCTCTTCTCCTAGAACGCACTTTTTCCATCTCTCCCTGTGAAAACGCAATTTATCTTGGTTCTTCTTAAATCATACCTTTTCCACAAAAGAGTCTCCCAACTTGCCTTCTACTGTCTCCTACAGCACTTTGATGTGCAACTCTAGGACAGAAGGAAATAGATTTTGCTATGTACACAGTCAGTATGCTTGTCTCATCTTCCCCAGATGATGAGAAACTTGAAGAAAGGGACTATATGTGGTTTATCTTTGTGATTCCCACAGTGCTTAGCACCCACTGGCTGCTTAATAAATATTCATTATATTTAATATATGCAGCCTATGAGTTTAAAGAGAAAAATGTAAGATAAAATTTGTTGTTTATGAAACTTCATACATCAGTCTTTGGATAGTATGGTCAGTAAACAGATTTGAGAAGAATCTGTTACTAATCACAGATATAAGAATGATAAAAAATACCGTGGTTTCACCAACACAAGAAACTGGCATAGTCTTTCTGGAAAATAGCTGTGACATCATTCACGGCTCTCAGTGTTGTTCTCTCAAACCTCACCGTTCAAATTCTCTCTTGTTATACAACAGAATGCTACTTCACGTCATTCAGTAGCTACGACACCTTACTTGAAATGGTGCTTCATCATGTTCTTACAGATTTTCTTAGATGACAGTCCTACTTCTGGTCTCTGTTCAGTCAGCTGCTGTCATCCATCTGTTGCCACACAGCCAATTCAACTGAGCACAACCCCTGAGAATGTTACTTCAATGTCAGCAAGGGCTCTGCTCTAGGATGTTACTGCTGCCTGTGCTACCTTGCTGTTTTGTTCCAAGCGTGGCTTATGGTGGTAATAAGTGCCATCTAGAATACTTGTACCCAAATGGCAACAGGAGTTGTAGCTTCCCCAACGCCCTCGACATCTGAATCTCCTCCAGGGTCCTGGGAGGCAGGGCAAAGGGGTCACTGAAGAGGGTTTTTGGTAGTTTATTGCTACCACTGTGATCTCTGAACAACAAGAAAACACAGCAAAATTCTGTATATCCTGTGAGACACACAAAATTATGAGTTTTGGTGGCCTACAACATTGGGGAGTGGAAGAACAGGAAATCCAATGAGTATGTTTCAAACTAGCTACTACCAACTGCTGATGGGGTGGGTACCTAGAATTCCTTCCTTAATATCAAGTAATTGAAGAAATACAGACCTGTGTGAGGGAAGGAAAAACAGAACACCCAGAGAGTGAGAAGGGAGGTGGATCTGAGTGGGGTGAAAAGAGGAGAGAACCTTTGATCTAATAACAAGAAGACTGCAGGGGGTTATTTCAGTGTTGCCAAAGACATCATTATTTGCCTGACTGAATTATAAGTTGTCAGTATTGATCTCACTTAGCCCCAGAGTTGGAAAAACGTGAAGTTCACCTAAGTGAACAAGTGAGCTATGAAGGCAGCCAAGTGTTTATTTTCATTAGGTAAGTTAACCTAGGCTACATCTACAGCACAGAAATTCTCCAGAGAATAAATAAAGCTTTTCCCTTGAGAATTAATTTATGCCCTTTTGGAGAACTTCCCTTCTCTAGAATTCACCATTCTAATAGTGATAAATATATCAACAACACATCAAAATAGTAACTTGAACACTTTTCTGGAAACAAAGTGTAAAATTATGCCAAACTCTATATCTAATTTTTAATAATAATAATTAAGTCAATATTCAGAGAATAAACAACTATTCAAAATAAATATATTTCTACACCGCCAAGGAAAGATAATGTATGCAGATGAAAAAGAAAATCTACCAACCTCAGACGTTGCTACTTCAGTGAAGGTATTCAATGCTTGCTCAACATTAGATTTCTGTTTGGTGGCCATCAGGCAATAGTTTTCCATTATGCGAAGCTGTACATGACCCTGAACAGTCTGAGGTTTTAGTTCTTTAAGAAGTTTTTCTGCTGTTCTCACTGCTAATTGCACAGACTCTTGCTTCTCAGTTGAATTGCTGTATACAATTAAAAATAAATCTCTGTGTCTTACAAAGTAAAATTCACTGAGATCCGAATGAGCTCTATGGTACACTGGTTTCTTTTTTGTCACCAATTTAAAATTTAAAATTCTTTTTGAAGAACATCACTCATTCTCTTCTAATACAAAGTAAAGCAAAGTTATAATGCATTTTTTAAACAAAATTAATATAGCTTCAATAAAACACCATTAATCATCTATTCACTCTGGACTAAAGACAAAATCTGGCCAATATCTATGTGTGCTAAGTGTGTTCATTTCAGCTAATATAAAACTAGAATTCAGGATAAGTACAATCATACAATTATCAAGTGGTGTATCTATTCACAAAATAAAAGGAAGGGAGGGAGTGAGAAGTAACTAACATTGCTGAAGCACCTACTATGTGCTAAGCACTGTATTATTTCATTCAATCGACCGTGTATCCATCTTATATATGAGAAAACTGAGGCTCAAACAGGTGAAGTAATTTGTCAAAGGTCAAACAGCTAATAAACGGTAAGCCTGGGATATGAATCTAAGTTTGTCAGACATATAAAGTCTACTTGATTTTCCTCACCCAGTTGCCCATCAGACTCTCAGAAATTAGGTATCTGTCAAAAGGTTGTACAGTTCAAGTGCAATAACAATTTGAATATGTAACAGCAATTTACTTATTTTTTTATAGACACTTGTACATATATATATGTTTATCTATATATGTATATCAATTAATAAAAGGAAGTTAAATTCTCAAAGCCCAATCACTAAAGCCACTGGTCTTTTTCTCAGGCCTTAGACTTTTACCTTCTCCAAAACATTTCATACTGCTGGCGACCTTCTTCTAAGCTCCCTTCCTTTGGCTTCTGTCACATTACACAGTTTTGGTTTTCTTTCCACCACACTGATTGCCCTTTTCTTACCTCCCTTCCTCCTCCAGTCTCCTTAAATATTAGTGTGCACACAATTTAGTTCTCAGACTTCTGTCACCACATTCTACTTGCAAAGAGGCCATTCATGTTCCAGCTTTCTACTCTGTACACGTCTCCCAAATCTCTATCCCCAGCTGTGACTTCCCTTCTGAGTTCCATTTTTGTATTTTCAACTACTTGCTGAAGATTTCCATGGGGATAGCCTGTATTCGCATAACATACAAACGTTACTTTCGCCTAACATAAACATAAAATAAACATGCCTCTCCCCTCCTCTAAAACTTAAATGGTCTCTATAATCCAAATCTTCAAATCTGTCATTGAAATCATTCAGCAACCTGGTTCTAATTTTCCCCCACTCCTCTATGCATCTTCCCCTGACTGCTTTGCACTACCATGATTTCTAGGAATTCCTGCAACACTTAATATCCATTGAACCCACTTCTGTTTTGTTGGAGACAGAATGGTTTCAGATACTACTGTCTTGCCTCCTAGGTAAATCACATGTTCCTGAAGGTAGAAACTACCTCTTATATTCCCTTTATATCCTTATACATCTCCCACCACGACTTGCTCAAATCTAAAGACAGGACAAGCAACAAACACAGGTTGATAGAAATATAACCATTCACCAGCAGTGCACCACAATGGCTAACAGCAGAGGCTTTGAGCAAGCCAGGGAGAACTCAATTCAAATCTTGCCTCCACCGTTTACTAACTCTTATCACATTAGACAAATTAAGTTTGAGCTTATTTCACAATACTGTTGTAGGGAATAAAGAAGATAATGCATATAAAGTATATAGCACAGGGTGTGGCATAAAACTACCATTCGTTAAGAAGAAGTTATTTTTATTTTATTTGAGGAAGATTGGCCCTGAGCTAACATCTGTTGCCAATCTTCCTTCTTTTATTTTTTTCCTTTTTTTTTCCTCCAGTAGATAGCTGTATGTCATAGCTGTACATCCTTCTAGTTGCTCTATGTGGGATGCTGCCTCAGCATGGCTTGATGAGCGGTGTGTAGGTTCACGCCCAGGATCTGAACCGGCAAACCCCGGGCCGCCGAAGTGGAGTGCAAGAACTTAACCGCTATGCCACTTGGCTGGCCCCCTAGGAGTTACTATTATTATCTGGACAATTTTTGCCAAAATAATCAAATTCTACAATTTATCCTATTTTCTACAGAGTAATTATGGGAGTATCTTCATAACATGTCTATTCTGATTTAGGAAACCTTCTAAAAGCATTTCACGCTTGTTTCAGAGAACAGTTCTTCCAGCTATGATTTATTCACCTGACCTTTCATTAGTGCTATCCTAGAATTTAGTTCTCTTTTATAAGTTATCCTCACTTATTATCCTCAAGAAGTCTTTCAAAAAAAAAGGATAATTTGTCAAACACTACTCACCCCAAGTCTCCATTGAGATTTTCAAATACTTCACCTCCAATAGTTTCATTATCTGGATTCAAACAGATTTCTATCATATTATAAAGGGCATTTTGGCCCCAGTCACTATCTTTCCGAGCTTTATTAAAATGTCGAAGGGCATCATTTGGTTCTCCAGTATACCTAATTAGATATTTAAAAAAAAATCACTTGCTTCAATCTCTGACTACAAACTTCAAGTAGTTTATAATTTGTTTGGGAAATAAAACTATTAGCATATTTTAAAATGTAGATATTTTTTAATACAAAGAAAAGCTTATTCTACCTTACCAACAATGAAAACATGACTATTATGTAGGATTTATTTGCCAATAGATTTACCAAAGATATAGTCCTTTACAGTACTGAAATCCTGGCTCCAATTTTGCTCTGGAGTTACGTTTCTCAGCCATTAAGAAAAATCTTGGAACATCCTCAAGTTTGCCACATCTTCTTAGAAGATCAATTAAGCGAGATAATGTCATATAATTATCTAGAAACAAAGAATATTTAGATAGAGACAACATTTTGTATCTTTTGCTTTCATGGTTATAATCCTACTTCATTAAAGTACAGTTTACTTCAAATGAAGCACAATGTAAATATAAGCAAAGGAATGCCTTAGGGATTATAGGTCCCTAAAGAGACTGTATGGACAATTGGATGATCTATCAAATGATAAAGACTGGGTTGGTCTGGTCACACTGGCAAATCTATAAAAGTATGCATCTGTTGTAACTGTAAGTTTCAATCATTCCTGGGACCAAAACCTTCTAGTAACAATCTCTGCGTAGACAATCTAAACTCTAACTGTAAACTTCAGGAGGATCAATTTGATTGCACAAGGCAAGTTTATCTCTGAGATCTCCTTTCCCACTTACTGCAGCTCAGAAGGGAGTGAGAACAGTAAATTCTGATGATAATGTTTGGGGTATGCAATTAGAAATGTTACTCCAGACTTTCCTTAATATGTGTATGTACCTAATGGACTAGACACTAGATTACCATACTATAACCTTACCATATTAGTCCCAGTATTTTAATCCTATTTACTTTCTTCTAAGGAAAAAGAATTAATTTATTTCTTTGGTCTCAAGTATAATTTCCTGGCAGGTTCCTAGAAAGCCTTCTCCCAATTCTATCCAGTTCTTTCTCATCACTAAAATACTAACTATCTAAATACTAAAATATTTGAGAATAATTTAATAAATATTTTTTAAGATTGTAAAAAATAATGTATGGACACTTTAGAAAATTTGGAAAAATACAGAAAAGTATAAAGAAGGAAAAAAATCACTCATATTCCTACCACCTAAAGATTACCACATTTTGGTAAATGTTTAAATGTATGCAAATAAATATGTTTCTTTGCTTACATATATACAAAATCGAAGTCACACTTGGGGTTTTGATTTTGATTCAACATTATACGGTACACATTTCCCAACTGTCATTGAATGGTCTTCAAAACATGATTTTAATGGCTGCATAATAGTCTATTATATTGATGGATAACATTTTATTTCTCTATAGTTGTGTTTTTTAGGTGTTTAGGTTCTCAAGTTTCAGTTAGCACAGGACTCATAGCAAGGGATTTGTAAAAATCCTTATTATATAAGCTATTTTTATCACTTTTGTAGGGTGAGTTAGAATTAAAACACAAACAAAAACTTTTTAAGGCAATTTACCCTGTTTCTATATCCCAAGAAAAGAGAAGATACCATATGATCCAGCAATTCCACTTCTGGGTATATACTCAAAAGAACTGAAAGTAGGGACTCAAACAAATATTTGTACACTAGTGTTTATAAAGCAGCATTATTCACAATAGCACAAGAGGAAGCAACCCAAATGTCCATCAATAGATGAATGGATAAATAAAATGTGGTATGCACATACAAAAGAATA
The DNA here is from genome assembly GCF_020826845.1 of Diceros bicornis minor. NCBI lineage: Eukaryota > Metazoa > Chordata > Mammalia > Perissodactyla > Rhinocerotidae > Diceros > Diceros bicornis. The sequence goes on from NC_080749.1 coordinate 47,949,667, forward strand.
TTATTCAGAATTAAAAAGAAAGGAAATTCTGACACATTCTACAACATGGATGAACCTTGAAGACATTATACTAAGTGAAGCAAGCCAGACACAAAAGGACAAATACTATATGATTCCACTTATATGAGGTACCTAGAGTAGTCAAATTCATAGATAGAAAGTAGAATGGTGGTTGTCATAAAATGGGCAGAGGGGAAAATGGGGAGTTAGTGTTTAATGGGTACAGAATTTCAGTTTGAAATGATGAAAATGTTCTGGAGATGGATAACGGTGATGGCTACACAACAATGTGAATGTACCTTATGCCACTGAACTGTACACTTAAAAATGGCTAAAATGGTAAATTTTATGTTATGTATGTTTTACCACAATAAAAAATATTAGGAAGAAGAACCTCTGTAGGCTTTGCCTCTACTCTATTACATGATGTCAAAATAATCCAGGTTGACAGTATCGTCATTTGCCTTCCTTGACCCATAATAACTTTGGGTCTCAAGACTTTGTTCTTCTGCCTTTTGGCATCACTGAATAGCAGAGCATGATATGACTACGGTTTGAGAAAAAGAGGATTCAAATATTGGTCCTGTCCTTTAGCTATGTGAATTCAAACAAATTATTCAAATTCTCTTAGTCTATGATTATTTTGTTAAAATAGGATTATAATATTGACCCTCAGTGTCATGGAAACCAAATAAAATAAAGGCATAAAAGAGCTTTAAAACTATAAATGTCACTAGTAATATTGATAACTCCAAAAGTTTTGATAAAAACTAGGATGACTACCTTATAACAAAGTCACAGAATCTAGAAACTGTATTGGATTAGGCAGGAAGCAAAGGTTAAAATTTCTGGCCAAATTTTTTTAAGATATTTCTAATATGTGTGATGTATGATATTGCTAATAGTATCCGACGTCAACCGTGGGAGGCCAGTTTCTTGAATAATTATCACTTTGCAATATTAATGAAATGTATTCATTATTAGTTCAAATTATAATTATCACTTATAGATTAAATTATATTAACTTGTCTTTTGGTTAACTATGAAATTTGATAGCAGGCAAATTTCTGCACTTAGGGAATCCATTGAAAGCTGAAATGTATTACACTTTAGAGAAACTTAATCCACATTTATTGATGGATAGTGAGAAGATATCAAAATAATTATAGTGTGAGGTGATGAGGCAAATCACGTGCTATGGAATTAAAATGCACAGAATTCCTAACTTTGCCCATGGGAGGCAGGAGAAGTTTCACATAGAATCAGACCTTTGAGCAGCCTAAAGGATAGGAGGAGGAACTTGCTAGACAGACAAAGACATTCCAAGAAGCAGATGGCATGTGCAAAGACAGAGCAGAGCATGGGGAGTGCAGGTAAGCTTGATGTTGCTAGAAATTAAAGTGGAGGAAGAGGGATAAAAAATATGAATGGAAGGATAATCTGGGGCTAAGGGATAGCTTTTGATTTTTAGAAGTAATATGATAGTCCTATGATGGCGTGGGGCAGCAAGAGCCTAGAGGCTGGAAGATTAGCTGGGAAACTCTGCACTAGTCTGGGAAAGAGGTGGTAAAGGTCTCAATTAGAGCAGCAGGCTAGGAGAAGACAGGCTGGATGTGATAGTTAGCTAGTAAACAGAAAAAACTGATGGGACTTGTTAACCAAATTAGTGTGAGGGAAGGGGAGAACTCAGGATGATTTGGAAATTTTGAGAGAGAAAAGGTGTAATCTGTCAAGAGCAGCAATTAGATCTATAAGAAGAATTTTCTACTAGCTAAGTTAAGTCAAATTAGATAGTACATTTCTGAACTAAGCTAAAATACAGCCTTAATTTAACGTATAAGATGAGCTACTGAGGATGACCTGTAATGCATGCATAAAATAACTGGTAGATGGTAGACAGGTTTTAGAATAATTCTGACAAAATAAATCTGTGGATAAGTTTGAAAAGTCCTCTTAGGAATAAAGCATAGAATGCAAGATTAAAAGCATAAGCTATTGGCATGGATGTTAGCTCAGAGCTGATCTTCCTCACACATAAAAAAAAGATATCAGACAAAAATTTACTTAAACTTTAGTATTTTTAAATGACATGGTATTTCAGTTATTCATTGATCTGTTCAACCAATACACATTTACTTTGCACCATCTATGTGTCTGGGAATGTGTCTGATGCTGGGATATAAGATGAATATGATGTGATCCCTGTAAACATGAGGAGTCTGCAGTCTAACAGAGAAGACAAATATATGTATAAATATTTTCAGTAAAATACTAAGTGATAAAGAGGTGTGGATGAGGTGATCCATGATTAGGGTGACTGACTCATCTCAGTTTGCTGAGACTTTCTTTCTTTTAGCATTGAAAGTCCTGCATTCCAAGAGATCCTTCAGTCTTGGGCCATTCAAGGTAGATGGTCACCCAACTCAGCATCACACAACGCATCTTATAATGCAGGTGGTGGCAGTGGGCTGCAGGTTTTTGTTTTTGGTGGAGGGGAGTATATTTTGGATTATATGGAAAGACAGAGAGAGGAAGGATAAGGAAAGCAAAGTGCATTATATATAGGCAAAAGGAAAAAAAAACATGCAGACTTGGAGGGGTGGTTGTATGTCATTTAGTATTTCTGGAATATAAGGTCCTTATACTGAATTTATAAATTATTCATTTTATATTTGTTTATAGACAGTCCAAAGCAGCCAGTCTACTAAACCAATTTTACTATTGTCTATTTGGGAAAAATGCTGGTGTCAAGTAACCTTGGTGAGACAAAACTCACATGACCGATGAGGGCTTCTTTGAATCTTTCATGTGAGGGCATTATTGCCACAGATGGCTTAAAAATTGTCACAGGTGGGAGCCAGGCCGGTGGTGTAGCTGTTAAGCTTGCACGCTAAGTTTCGGTGGCCCAGGGGTTCACAGGCTCGGATCCTGGGTGCAGACCTGCTCACCGCTCATTGAGCCATGCTGTGGCAGGCATCTCACATAAAACAGAGGAAGATGGGCACAGATGTTAGTTCAGGGTTGGTCTTCCTCGCCAAAAAAAGAAAAAGAAAAAATTCACAACGGAAGAGGTTTTTTTCTTTTTTAAGGAAATCAAGTTGGATCATTCATTCAGAGGGAAATGCTGCAATACGGAAAAAGCTTGAGACAAGATGATGAAAACATTATGTGTATCATCTTAGATGGTAGTTCAGAGAAGGAGAAAAGGACAAAACAGAGTTTAGAACCCAAGGCAGAAATGGCAGGAAAAAAATGACTTATGCCAGAAGAAAGCAAGAATAAGGTTTGGGCAACTGAGGTAGGGGGTGGGCCTGTATTTTGGACTCAGAGTGAGCAGAGGAGGTAAGATGTTAAACAAATTAATAGCACTCTTTTAAATAACATCTGAGTATAAGCTGGAACTGACAGGGTAAGAACCAACAACATGGCCTGAGGCAGTCCAACGGTGGGAGAAAATTTAAAAAGATAATAAAAAGAAATTAAAATGTTGATATTACCATAAAAACAGACAGGATTTTTTCTTTTCAATCTTTGCCATAACTAGGGATGTTTTATCTGTAAGTAGAAAGGGTTGTTCTCTAAATTCAAAATTTTTTAATTAAAAGCACTAGTAAATACAACATGTAGAGTATAGCTGGTTCTTGGAGTTGCTCTACTTGAAGCACAGCCATCTCTATGTCCACGCCACCCTAACCAGGCAGCCTGACTGCCGGTGGCACCACCCTAAGAGGAAGGCATTAGGGTTTAGAGGAATTGAATGACAGCTCTAGAACGTCCTCTGAGATTTCACACTCTTTAGTAACAAATATAAGTAGCACACTACTACTGTTTCCACCTTCCCTTCCTCTTTTCCCTTTCTCTCACCTCCCTCCCTCCTCACCTCCCTTCCTTCCTTTTCTTCTCCCACTCTTCTTTCCATCCAACATTTATTGAGCACCAGCTGGGCCAGATACTGTTCTAAATCCTGGAAACACAGCAATGGAGACAAAGGTCCTGGCCACTTGATGCTTATGTTCTACTGTTTACAATTTTTCTTTTGTTTCACAAGAACAATTAAAAAAAACAACAACACAGGGTAAAGGATGGAGAGCAACAGGAGGTGCTATAAGATGGCTGGGGAAGGGCACTCTCAGGAAGAGGCAACACTGGAGCAAAGTCCTTAATGGGATGAAGTAGCCGCCACATGAATATTTGGGAGGAACATATTCCAGGAAGAGGAAACAGCAATTTAAAAGCCTCAAGGCACTAACCTGCTTGAGCTGTTGCCTATCTAATATCTAATATTAATAGCTAATATTTATTCTGCACTATCAGAATTCTGATTTTATTCTACACGGCACTTGTTCAGCTAAAAGATGACACTTCCCACCCTCTTTTGCAGCCGTGGAGGTGCCTCTGGAAAGAGTTTTTTTAAAGAAAGAAAAGATGATTCACTGGGGAGGTATGCCCTTTAGCCCACCCCTACCTTCCCCATCTAGACCCTGGAATGTCAATGGCTAGAGCTGCAGTGGTCATCTGGAGCACGAAGTGATACTTAGAATGGAAGTCAGCCTAATGATGATAGAAGAAAAAGAAGGACTCCAGTGTCCTGATGATACTGTGGAACCTCTGTGCCATTTCTTGCATAATCTACTTTTAAATTTCTTTTACATAAGAGAAAAACAAAAGCCATAATTATTTAGGCCACTAGAATTTGGGGGGGGGGGTCTTTGCTACTTTCAGCTGAAAACATTTCTCAACTATTTGGAGGCAAGGAATAGAAACAGAGATGAGTTATGAGAATGCTGCAATAATCTACACGAACGATGACGACGGCCGAGACCAGAGTGGTAGCATTAGAGGTGGTAAAAAGTGATGGCACTCCAGATATATTTTGAAGGTAGAGCTAACAGAGATTTCCTGACAGATTAAATATGTTGTACAAGAAAAAGATGAAAAAAAGGTAAATGTAAGGTTTGGGGCCTGAGTAAACGGGTAAATGGTGATGCCAGTTACTGAGATGAGAAGTGGAGAAGTAGCATATTTGGAGAGAAGGAAAAGATCAGGCATTCTATTTTAGACATGTGAGGCTGGAGATCCTCCTGGACAGCGGAGTGGGAATGCAAATAGGCATCTTCACTGTCAAGATGGAGTCAAGATTGGAGATACAGGCTTGGGAGACATCTGCATATACATGGGACATAAAGCCATGGGCCTGGATGAAGTCACCTGAGGGGGTGCATGTATAAAAAGAGAAAAGATTCAAGAACTGAGGTCTAGAACATTCTGATATTTAAAGGTCATAAAGAGAAGAGTGGTCTTACAAAGGAGAGTGGATAGCTAGGAGAAGAAAAACCAGGTAAGCCTAGCATCTCAGAAGACAAGGGAAGAAAGTCTTTCATGACAGAGGGGGGATAAGCTGTGCTAACTACAATGACAGGCCAAGTAAGCAGAGAACTGAGAATTAAACACTGGATCTGGCAGCATGGAGGTCACCGGCCACCCCGCAGAAGCAGCTTCTCTAGAGAGCAGGAGTGGAGGAGACAAAGTGAAGACAGCACCTACTGAAATTCTTTAGACGAAATCTGCAGTAAAGGAAAATGGAGGAATGGAGCAGTAATTGGAAGGGAAGAGTAACTGGAGAGTCAAGAGTAGGTTTTCACTTATTAATGTATTTAAAGCGGGATGACGTCACAGCATGTTTGCGTGCTGACTGGGAAAAAAAATGCTGGTGCAGAAGAGAGAGAGAACTGCAGAAGTAAAGCCTTTCTGGAGGCCAGGGGTGGTGTCCAGCGCCCATAGGGAGAAGCTGGCTGCAGATGGGATTGCAGACCTGGGGAGGACAATGGCTGGGAGCAGGCAGACCTGGTGAAAGGAGGATGGAAATGTTCCCATCCAGTTGCTCATATTTTCTCAGCGAAGTAGGAGACAAGGATTTTAGCTGAGGACAAGGAAGGGGGAAGGGTGTTGGAGGTTTGGGGAGAGAAGAGAAAGTGTAACAAGTAGTGAAGCGAGTGAATTCATTAGAGAAATACAGTAGGATTGCCAGGCAGCATGTAAGGACCCATCTGGGGTCTACGGTCATAATTTACAGTGAGACCAGTCAACGGTGTTGCACTTTCCTTATAGCCATTTCAGCTGCTCAAGGGCAGGTGTGGAATAAGCAGATAGTTGGATTCAACCAGGATTGGGGTTTTTCCAAGAAGCAAAACAGCCAAAAAGAGGAGAAAGGGAGTCGACTGCATTAGAAAAAATATAATCAGTGGATGTTTACCTGGTTTGCGTTCTAAAAGTTGTTGTAAATGAAACACTGCTTGTTCATAGTCCTGTTTTCTGAACATGAGATCTGCCATCATCTATAAAAGTAAAAGTTGGTTCTAAAAATATTGCCATATATTTCACAAAGCATATTCTTCCTATCAAGATTTAGCACTATGAAAACACATACGAAAAATATGACGAGGGCAGTTTATAAAAAGGAGCTGGGCCGGCCCTGTGGCTTGGTGGTTAGGTGCGCGCGCTGCGATGCTGGTGGCCCGGGTTCGGATCCCGGGTGCGCATCGAGGCACCACTTCTCCGTCCATCCTGAGGCTGGGTCCCACATACAGCAACTAGAAGGATGTGCAGCTATGACATACAACTATCTACTGGGGCTTTGGGGGGAAAAAAAATAAAAATAAATAAAATCTATAAAAAGGAGCTATTTAAAATCCAAGTACATGGGGCCAGCCTGGTAGCGTAGTGGTTAAGTTTGCCCACACCACTTCAGCAGCCCAAGGTTCGAGAGTTCCGATCCTGAGAGCAGACCTACACAACACTCATCAAGCTATGCTGTGGTGGCATCCCACATACAAAATAGAGGAAGATGGGCACAGATGTTAGCTCAGGGACAATCTTCCTCACCAAAAAAAATAATAATAATAAAATAAACTTAAACAGATTAGCACTGAGATCAGTGTAACAAAAGATAATCAAGGATGTGAAACAGATCACTCTGTTCGCAAAACTATATTTTTAGCAGAAAATATGTTTCAAGTGGTTATTTTAAAAACAGAAATTTTACGGGAATTGCACACTCCATGTGTTATCATAGCAAAGACGCCTCACCGGACCAGGCTAAAATGACAATGAGAAGATTTTAACATAACACTCTTAAATCCTAAATATTTCAAAAGAATATAAAATGAGCAAGACATACTGAGATTTCCTTATAATATGTTTTAAAAGGCAGACTTATACTTCTTTTTAGTTATAATAATACCTTTGAACAAATCTCACAAACTGTCATCTATGTAGCTGTTTGAAAAGCTAACAAATGCCTCAACCCAGGTAAAAATGAGAAAGCAAAACAAAATTCTATTTAAAATACACCATCTTAGAATGATAAATGAAGTTTTTTTCTGTAACTCGAAAAGTCCCACTGAAACTTTTATATTAGTCCAGCGTGTCTGAGTAAGTACTTAAAAGTTAGTCTTTAGCAAATCATAGCTTGACCACATGAGCTCTGCCTGATTAAGTATCCCCTTAGGCATAAAGAAAAATTAACTAGGCCCAAAAGGGCAAGTAAAGGCTTGACCTAGGTTTACCATTCTTATAAAATAAAACAAGTCTTGTCTTTATTGGTAAAATATACTAATAGTGTTAAAAGTGTGGTTTCCTCCAAAAGCCGACATGAGCCAGGCCTCTCATCTAGTATTAGTTTTATTGGGTAAAATTTGAAAGTTCCACATGGAACATAAAACACAGCTGCCTTTATAGCACTGAGGTCTCCTGGACTAACCATGGTGGCAGCCTCATTGTCCTGGTCACTCTGGAGAAGGAGAGCACAGTGCCGCAGGCAGGCGTCAGGGTCATCTTGTGCCAGGTACAGCCGTGCCAGCTCCAACATTATCTATAGAGAAAAAGGGCAAGATTAGTGAGAAACTGTTTGGAATAAAAAGTGATGAGGAAAATGTCTGGACACAGATTAAACTTTAGTTGACTAAAAGGTATTGCAATAAAAATGCCAAGCATGATAGGCAGGAAAACTAGAGGCATGCTCATCTCTATTTTCTCTTACATTGGAAAAAAATGAAAAACCTGAGGGTAATTTGCTTGAAAAGTAGAGAGACACAAAGCCCTGTGAAAAGAATAATGGTCTTAAATCAGGAGATCATTCTAGTCTGAGCTTCTCCACGGTGGGGCCAAGTCCCTACTGCCTCTCTAAATCTATTTTTTCATTTGTAAAATAAAAAGCTCAAAGCAGATAATCTCTAAGGTATGCTTCAGATTTAAAAGTAGAATTTCACCTCCTTTAGCCACTGCTGAACAAAGTACCTGTTTGGTTATGCCTTAATAAAGATTATTTTTGCCCTACATCTGATGAATATTAAAAAACAAACAGCTTACAGATTTACTTTATATTACTTGTCCCAGAATAATTTTTAGACTCCAACATTATCATTTTAAAGTATCATGTAAGTATTCCGAAGAATTTCTACATACAATATTAAGTTTTTAACTTGTATTTTCATTATATTTATTTTCAAATCTTCTTTATAAATAAGCTGGTAAGAATTTCACATTTGGGTAAATTAGATGACATCTGCAATAAAAGGTGCTTAAAATTTTATAAAGGTACTGACCTTATTATCTGTTTCACAATGAACAAGAGCCTCTCTATAAAACTTAATTGCTTTTTCATAGTCTCGCTGAGCAACAGAATGTTTTGCAATCTCTGCACAAATTTCAGCTGCTAAATGTTTCTGAGCAGGAACTGCATCTGGCTGTTCCATCTGAACACGTTTTAGTACCCGAGCTTGTAATTCTCGAGCCTAGAAAAAAACAAGGATAAAAAGGAATTAAAAAAAGAAATAGAAAAGAAATTAAACAAGTCTCAATAATGCACACATAGCATAATTTTACAGAAGATTTATTTAAGCATTATTGGCCCTCGATCTAACAAAGGCTGATCCAAAGAAAATGTCTTAATTGAGGTCTTTAACATGCACTTGCGTGCAAATGAGCCAGCATGCACATATCTTTCCAATTGAAGAACTAGAAAATTACTGAGTCCTTTCCCACTGTTATAAAGATGTGTACAGGAAGCTCACTAAGAAGGAAATGCAACCATGAAATAATATTTGGAAAAGATGTTTAGATGCTGCAATTAAATAAATGAAACTTTAAAAATATTTCTTTAATAAAGTAGTATCTAAAAATTATTAAATAAAACTTTGGCAGGTTTCAGGTAGTAAGTACATCCACAAATTATTGATGGCATATGAATTAGTCCAATCTTTCTGGGAGCACCCCAGCAAAACATGCTAACTGCATAAAAATAACCAGACTGTTGAGACTTAGTTGCTCCACTCTTGGGAAAGTATTAAGGACATTACTTAAAGGCAAAAAGGAAACATGTTACCTGTTATAAAGAAAAAACAATCTCTGTTATTTGTTGTAAAAACAAACAAACAACAAAACAAAACAAAAAATCTGGAAGCAACCCAAATGTCTAATGATGGGGAAATAGCTAATCAACTGATGGTGTTAAGTATATATATATGTTAAGTATATATATATATATATGCTAAGCAAAGACACCCGGAAAGGAGGCAGGGCCCTTCCTCAGGGTGAGAATGTGCAGAAGGTTGCTAAATTGGAAGAATATAGGCCTTTCAACCCATACAACTGGTTTCTGAAACAGTGAGACCTTCCTTTAATAAGTGACAGAGAACTCGTACGTTTTAGGCTTTCACAGTAAAATTTAACTTTGAGCTAGAGCTAATCATTCACTAACGCATTCACGCATTCATTTAACAAACAGTAGATGCCCACCATCTGCCACACGTTATGCTACACACAGGGAGCCCTTCTGGGGACTTGTGTCAAAATGCTGGTTGACAATTGGTATCTGACAAAGATGGTTTCAAGTTGAGGTTTTTTTTTAAACCACAGGTCATAATATTAATTTATGACATCATAATAAACATTCTTTTGGAAATGAAGGGGAAAGGATTAGAAAATATTAGTGCATACAGCATGTGGTAAAGGTTAATACTGTTTCATGAAATTTTTATTTTGGTTATATTAATGTTGTGTTTATATAACTATAGAGGTATGTGTACCTTTGTGTATTTGATGTTTTATATATATGCATATTTTTATTTTGGTTATATTACTGTGTGTTTATATAAGTATAGAGGTATACATACATTTGTTTATTTGGTTTTATATATATATATACATGCATATATCTGTGTGCATGGTTTTGTGCGTGCGCGTACACACACACGCTCGCTCTCTCTCATAGTCAAAAAACTCTGAACAGTTGGTCTAAATAGGGTGATCGTACCTCTCCATCTGGCCAGGACAGTACCTTTTCATACCTGTTGAGCCAGCTTAATTATTTTAGCATATGTGCTGCCAAAGCGGACACCAGCTTAATTATTACTACTGCTTTCTATCCTCAAAGTTTCTGGCTTGAATGATAAATTATATGGTCACCTTAGGTCTAAAAGATATGCAATTCATTCTCTAGGTAGTCTGAGTTTTATCTCTGTATCAACTAAATCTCCACAAAGTCAAATATGTGGACCTTAGTAGCTTAGCCTCCTAGAGAAACACATTTATGAGTTACATTTTCATGCAATACTTTGCCATATTCTTAAAGGTAAATAATCAAGGGGGATTTTTTTTGAGCAAAAGTTTTTTGCATTTTCTATTTAAAGACATTTCATAAAAGAGTGCTCAATTTCTATAAGTATATACAATGATCATTAAGAAACATTTTCATATAGAATAAAATTTTCCTGAAGAATTGATACAATTCCTTCTGTTTTTCCCTGATTTCCAGAAAGATCAGAGCTAAATTTAATTATCTGTTACAATAACTATAATAACCTTGATTGTCAATACATTTACTTTTCCCTCCCCCTTCCTATTTTATAATATGTATTGTTATAAATTCCCTCAAACCCTTGGGTAGAACAAAGTGTATATAAAAACATCTTATTTCATAGACTTCTTAGTTTTTCCCTTTCTATTTCAATAGCCTTGTTATACACACATCTTACTGAAGATCACCTCAAAATAAAATATACAAATAAAATCAGAATATCACATTATTTTTTATATGATGGAGATGGAGCTATACAGATACACTGGAAAAATCTATACAACTGAATGTTAAGCAAAAGAAGAAAAAACATATATAATCTGAACATATTCATTAAATCTATATCAAGTTATAAAGTCATAAAATTGTTAGTATTTTATGGCATAGAGTTTAATTCTGAGTTGTTTATATTTTATTTATATTATTAAAAGAGTTAATATACTAAAAAGTGATTTTTTTCCTGTAATAGTACCTGCAATTAAAGAGTTAACCTATGATTTCCTTTCAGTCATTCAACAAAAATTTTGAGCACTATTGTGGTGGACAGATTTTAAGGTGGCTCCGTTGATCCTCACCTCTTGGTGTTCACTCCCGTGTATAACTGCATCTCCTTGTGTGTAGATGGGACCTGTAACTTGCTTGTAACCAACAGAATAGGGCAAACATGATGGATGTCACACCCATGATTACGTTATACAAGACTCTGTCTTGCTAGCAGACATACTCTTGATGGTTTTGAAGAACTAAGTGGCCATATTAGCTGGCCCAGCAGGCAAGGAGCTAAGGAACCTCTAGGATCTGAGGGTGGCATCCAGCCAACAGCAAACCAGAGCTGGAGCCCTAAGTCTTACAACCTTGAGGAAATGAATTCTGCTAACTACCTAAGCTTAAAAGTGGACCCTCCCCCAGACAAGACTCCAGACCAGAACCCAGCCCTGGCCACACCTTGACTGTCTTGACACCTTGTAGAGAATCAACCTAAACTGTGCCCAGACTCCTGACCCACAGAAACTGTGAGAAAATAAATGTATGTATTGTTTTCATTGACTAAATTTGTGGTAATTTCTTACACAGCATAGGAAACTAAAATGACTTGCTATGAGGCAAGCATTTGCTAGGGTCACAAAACATAGGACCATGCCTACACTCATAGAAATTCTAATTTTAGCAGGAAGATAGACAACAAAATAATTATAGCAAATCATGAGGAGTTTTATGATTGGGGAATATCGGTTGCCATGGGAGTACATAATAGGAGACCTAACCCAGTTTTGGAGCTCAGGTGAGATTTGAAGTATGACTGGCAGTTACACCTTTGTGAGTCTGGGAGAAAGAAAAGAGATGGGATGGGATACAGGCATTAGGAATTATATGTGAAGGAAAGAAGGCAAGGGATACTACTGCTTGATCAAAGAATCAGAAGGAAAAATGGCTGGAAAGATAGAGAGAATTTATGAGAGCTAAGCCTGTTAAATAACTTATGTTTAATCCTAGAAGCAATGGGAAGTTGTTTATACATGTTTATAAGCAATGGAGTGACATGATCAGGTCTGTCTTTTAGAATGATCACCCTGGTGTTGCCGAGAATTGACTGGAATGAAACACGATTGGAAGAGGATGAGGGTAAGTTAGGAGGCTACCAGAGGAGTCTGGGCAAAAGATAATGATGGATAGTGCTAAAAGATGACAGAGAGGGATGAAGAAATGTGGAGTTATTTCAAAAGTCTGAAATTTTTAGAAAGTAAAATTAATAAGACTTAAGATTTCCTTAAATTTACCAACTCTGTTACTCCCTACAATGTTTAGCAACTATGCAGAAATACTATGATGGAACTCCTAAATTTCATAATGTGGAGAATTAACCTCAATAAATGGTTGCTGAATAAACGAATTTAAAATATCAACAACTTTGATTACACTTATAAGTTTCTGTTTGGATTGTACCTCAAAGTCTGTCTTTTTGGTGATCAGAATGTACAGAATGTTACACTTAGGAAGAATGTTATCGTTCTTCAAATTTTATCAAAGATGAATAATGCCTGTGCTATAAAATATAAATTTAAAACTAACTAGATTTTGGTTTGTTGGCATTGTCTAGCCATGGTATACTGTTAGTTCTTTTTTTTTTTTTTTTTTTACTGTTGCTCAATGTGTTTCTCATATAACATAGGAGCTCGTGCAACCAGGTGGCTGGGCTAATGCTATTCATAAAGGGGTGAAATAGCCTAATTCACTTCTAAAATGTTTTAAAAGTCTAAATTTACCAAAATTACACTCTTCTTGTAGCTAATGGTAGTTAAGCTAGGGTTAGGTGCAATTCTCTATCATGTGATTCAGAAAACAGGGATAAAACATACCAACAATTAAGGACAAGATATTAACATTGTTGAAGATTACCTATTTTAATGAAACTGTAAGCTTAGATGGATTTCACAGAAATCTAATAATCCAGGGCTGGCCCCGTGGCTTAGCGGTTAAGTGCGCGTGCTCCACTACTGGCGGCCCGGGGTTCGGATCCCGGACGTGCACCGACGCACCGCTTCTCCAGCCATGCTGAGGCCGCGTCCCACATACAGCAACTAGAAGGATGGGCAACTATGACATACAACTATCTACTGGGGCTTTGGGGGAAAAAAAAAAAAAAACTGAAAAAAAAAAATCTAATAATCCAAGCTCAATTCATTCACAACTAAAACAAAAAAAATTATTGGACGTTGCTGCTGAAACATGGGTCATTATATATATATGTATATATGTATGTATGTCTGTATGTATACATTAGCCACTGTTAGCTAAAGCTCAAAACCATAACATTTGATAAATTATCTGCAGAATGCTGGGTATACATGAAAATCAGGTCAAAAGGTGACAAGTAGTGTGGTACTCTGGCAAGCACACGGGGTTAGGAGTGAGTGAGGTGCTCTATGTTCTACTTCACGCTCAGAGAAGATGTGGGACAAATCAATTAATGAACCTGCTCTAATTCACATATGTTGACCTAAGCACTCAGTAATGCCAGAAACACATTATTTCAAATACACACAGGAACCCTTACCAAAATTCATTATAATGTAGGACATAAAGCAAGCTTTAACAAATTTCGAAGGATTGAATCATTCAAAGTGTGTCTTTGGCCACAGCAGAACTAAACTAGAAATCAATATCAAAAAGACAAGAAAATTGGAACTGCTTAGAAATTGAACACTACACTTTAAATAACTGGGTCAAAATTATTGACCCAATTGACCCAAGGGTCAAAAAGGGACCAAAGCAGAAATGAGGAAATATTTTGCACTGAATAATAAACTCATGGGATGTAGCTAAAGCAGTGTTCAGAAATTTACCATCTTAAATGAATACAAAAAGAAGAAAGGCTAAACATCTATTACCTAACACACTATTTCAAGAAGCTAGAAAAAGATCAGCAAACCAAATCCAAAGAAAGTAAAAGAAACTAGTTAATGAGGTAAAAAGCAAACACCTAAGCAAGAAAAGGCAGAAGCTGGTTCTTTCAAAATATTAAAATAATAAACCCCTGGCATAATTGATCATTAATAATAGAAGGAAAATAAAATTACCAATATTAGGACTATTAAAAGAAGGCCTTTTTACAGCACTTGCAGACATTCAAAAGATAAGATATAATGAACAAATTTATATCAATAAATTTGACAATTTAATGAAATGAACAAATTATTTTAAAAATATAGCCATCTAAACTAACATAAGATGAAATTTAAAAATTATCTGTTTGAAATCTATTAAAGATGTTGAATCCACTAATAAAAATCTTCCATCAAAGAAGCCTTGAAGTCTCGATATTGAATTTATGGTTTTAATATTTAATAAATTTTAATATTGAATTGTTCCAAACATTAAAGAAATACCATCAGTCTTAGAGACCAATTTCTTTCATGAACACATCCAGAACAAAATATTAGTGAATATTTTTAAATTCCAGCATTATCTTTCAAAAATTCACAACAAAGTGACATTTATTTCAGGAATACAAGGGTCGTTTAACATTTAAAAATCGAAAGTGCCCATCAAGGGACAAATGGATAAAGAAGATGTGGTATATATACACAATGGAATACTACTCAGTCATAAGAAATGATGAAATCCAGCCATTTGTGACAACATGGATGGACATTGAGGGTATTATGCAAAGTGAAATAAGTCAGAGGGAGAAGGTCAAATACCGTATGATTTCCTTCATTAAGTAGTAGATAACAACAACAATAAACAAACACACAGAGACAGAGATTGGATTGGTGGTTACCAGACGGGAAGGGGGGAGGGAGGAGGGCGAAAGGGGTAATTCGGCACAGGTGTGTGGTGATGGGTTGTAATTAGTATTTGGGTGGTGAACATGATGTAATCTATGTAGAAACAGAAGTATAATGATGTACACCTGAAATTTATACAATGTTATAAACCAATGTTACTGCAATAAACAAAAAATTAAAAAAACAAAAAAAACATTTAAAAATCGATCAGTTTAATATACCACATAAATAGGAAAAAAATAGGAGAAAAGTCACATGACCATCTTGATAGATGCAGAGAGTACATTAGATAAAATTTAAGTCATTTATAAAAAAAATTGTTAGCAAACTAGAAGCTGAAAAATTATCAAAAAACATCAGCCACTTAGGAATACATCTAAGGAAATGTGTGTAAAACCTCTACAGTGAAAACTACAAAATATTAAGAGAAATTAAAGAAGATATAAATAAATGGAAGAAGTGAGTTGAAATCTTGCCTATGACACTAGTCATGTGACTTCACATAAGTTATTACACCAAGCTGCCTCAGCTGTAAAATAGAACTACAAATATCAAACTTCCCCAATTGTTATAATAATGACCAATAATATATTTATAAGCAGTACACTCCATTGGCATTTGATCATTATTTCTATTTTGACTTATTTTCTATGAGAGCTGCACCAAAAGAGATTGTCTTCCTCTTACATGTGGCATATTCCCCTCTGCGCCCATCTCCCACCCCACAACCACACTCACAAACGTGTTTACCTGTTGTAAGGAAGTGATTGCATCACTAGTTCTTTCCATTTTACTATAAACTTTTGCTAGAAGAACTTGAGAACGTCCATCCTCCATGAGAGCTGATAGTTCATTTACTATGAAAGAACAGATTACTTTGGGAAAAAATATTCATTTTAAATAAATGTTTACATTTTTCTACAAGTTTTAAAACTGGTATTTAGACAGAATGATTTTGAAAAATATTGAATAAAGTTAAAAAATTTTTAGTAAGTTAACTAAAGAATGGCCAAATTTGAAAAAAAAATTTAGGATAAAAACTGGCTGGAAGAAAAGTTAAAGAATTAGATAATAACTGGAGTTTTTTCTTGGATGTATATTAAGAGAGAACAATGTAACAACACAAATAAGAATTTCAATTTTGATTCTTAAGTGTATTAAAATTTCTGTTCAAGTCATTAAAAGACAAGATAGAGTAGTTGCTACACGCAATTAAGAAGATAACGGCTATTTTTAAAATAATAGATAATCGATAAGCAATAAAGTATAGTCATTAAGAGAAATGACTTCACCACCAACCAGTCTGGTTTCCAATCTAGGCTTTATCTCTTACTAGCTATTTAACCTTGAACATGCAATTTAACCATTCTGTGCCTCCCTTTCATCCGTAAAATAGGGGAAATTATAGTACCTGTCTCATAGACTTATTGTAAAATTAAAAAGTTAGTAAACTATTAAATAAGTTAACACATGCAAAGCAATTAAAGTCAAGTCTGGTACATGGTAAGTGCTATTTAAATACTCGGTATTATTATTTTGTAATCTAAGAGTAATAAAAGAACCCAAGATAATTAACTAAACTGTTTCTTCCACCATTTTTCTAGTGCATGGTCCATGACACATGTGCCACACTCTGTTCAAAGTGGTTTATATATATTGTTTCTTTAAAATCTCAACCTGAGAGGCAGGTTTTGTTATCACTATTTAACAGGTAAGAGAAGCTCTAAGGTGGCACAAGAAACAAGGAGGCTGTGACAGTGGTGAGAGGAGGGTAGAAGGAGAGGTCAGAGGAGCAGGCGCGCACATGTGGACGACCACGTGAGCCACTGTGAAGACTTTGGCTGAGCTCTTAGGGAAATGGGAGACGACAGTGAGCTTGAGCAGACATAACTGGACTTACATTGTTTAAAAGGCTCAATGCTGCTGCTGGCTTGAGAACGGCAGTGGCAGGGGTGTGGGGGTGAGGATAGAAACAGAAAGACCAGCTGGGAGGCTACTGCCATAATCCACTTAAGAGACGATAGCGCTTGGACAAGGGCGACAGTATTGGAAGTAGTGAGACACAGTAGGATTCTGAATATATTTGGAAGGTAGAATCAAGAGGATTTCCTCTGGACAAGGACAAGGGCAAAGGCAAGGATTTTGGCTCTTAGCAACTACAAAGAGGGATGAAGTTGCTATTGAGATGAAGTGGGCTGCATGTGGAAAAGATGTGGGGAGACAGATCAGGAATTCAGTTTTAGATATAAGTTTAAGATGTTTATTAGAACCCAGCTGTTACTATTTATCAGCTAGATATACCTGGATACGTCAAGAAAACTGAGTGTTAGACTGCTAATTTTAAAATAGGGATAATTATATACGCCTAGAAAACTAATGTGAGCATTAATGAAATAATATACAATGAAATGAAATAATATACAATGAAATGCACACACAGGTATCTAGGTACACACAGGCTGTGCTCAGCAAATATTCATTAAATCAAAGTATTTATGTTACATAAATACACACACACAGACACACACACACTTATACCCAAAAAAGTAATACATGCTATTTGAATCTCTCCACCTACAACCTTTTAAAAAACACATATCCACATTTAAAGCCATCTGTAGTGTTTCAAGCAAGGTCTGACAGACCCACGTAAATATTTTTATGGAACAAATAATACTTTATACAGTAAATGCATTCAAAATTAGGAGAATTTAAGCACCAACTTCATCAAACTGAAATAAAAAGACCAATTTGTAAATATTAGAAAACTTGAGCAGGCTTGCCTTTTTATGTATCCAAACGTATTTTACAGCAACAGTGAACAAGGTATTGGCAAAAGAAAAGAAAAAAAACCTCAGTGCAATGAAACAAAGATTCCCAGAATCAAAGTCATATATATAAAGAGGTTTATTATATGATACAGGTGGCACTTCTATAAATAGCACTGAAATAAAATTGGCTATTTGGAAAACTATGTAGTAAAAATTGTATGTGGATTCCAGTACACAGATTTAAAGTTCCCAAAAATTCTAGAAAAATATAAGGAAATATTTTTAAAATGTTAGGATTAGGGAAGCTTTTTTGAGCATGACAAGAAATTCAGAAGTCAAAAAAAGAAAAGACTGGCAGGTATCATATATGATAACTAAATATTCTATTTGACCAAAGAAAAGATAAATTTGATAAAGAAAGGACAGCGTGGGAGAAAACATCTGTAACAAGAATAATAGGTAATAGACTCATGAATAATGAGTAAAGGATTAAAGACAAAAGATATCAATAAAAATTTCCTAATAGAAAATATGATCCAGGGACCGGCCCGGTGGCGCAAGCGGTTAAGTGCGTGCGCTCTACTGTGACAGCCCGGGGTTCACTGGTTCGGATCCCGGGCGCGCACTGACGCACTGCTTGTCAAGCCATGCTGTGGCGGCAACCCATGTAAAGTGGGGGAAGATGGGCATGGATGTTAGCACAGGGCCAGTCTTTCTCAGCAAAAAAAGAGGAGGATCGGCAGATGTTAGCTCAGGGCCGATCTCCCTCACAGAAAAAAAAAAAAAGAAGAAGAAAGAACAATGGGGCAAGATTCAATTCTAGGAAGGACACGGTGGTATATAAACAATGATTTTGTCTCAGTATTGTTTCCAACTTTTCTTCAATCTAAATGTCATCAGTAGGGGACTGATCAAATAAATTATGAATCGACATACAGTAGAATACTCTACCTATGCTAAAAAAATAAAGAAGAGTTATATTTGCCAACAGGGAGAGAAGCTATTAAATGAAAAATGCACACAGCAGACCTATAGATATAATATGATCCCATTTTTGTAGAAAAATAGTGATATGTAATTGTGTGGGACAGAGAGACAAAGAGAGATGGGGTGGAGAGACTGATCAGGATGATACACAAGTTGTTAAATGTGGTTTTCTCTGGAGAGTGGAGGAGGACACGACTTTTTCACTTTTGTAATCTTTACATTTTGGCAATGAGAAAGCACTAGATTTATTAAAAATTAAAGATCTTTAAAAAGTAAATTTGTACAAACTTGTACAAAGGCAATTTGATACTATCCAATTAAATTTTAAATACATATACCCTTTGACTTAACATCTGGCTCTTAAGAAATATAAGCAAGTGTACACCAATAAGTGAGATATAAGGACGTTCATTGTAACATGCTTTATAATATCAAAAGAATGGAAAACAAGTTAAATGCCCAGTAATTGGGGGAATATTAAATAATGGATGGAGTTATGAAATATTATGATGCCAGTAGACAGAACGATATGAATGTTCTCACATCAAACTATATCGGGGACATACCGTATGTGAAAAAAATTGCAGAATGGGAAGAACAATATATTTTGAACGTAAAGTTGTGCATATTACACTTATATATTTACGTATATATAAAATATACACTAAAACCCAAAAAGGATTACCTCTAGGGAGGTAGTTTGAGAACAGGGCAAGCAGAATTCACAGAAGAAACTGGAGACTTAGAGTCTTTTATAGTGAATTAAAAAAAAAAACTTTAAGAGTAAAGATTATAAAAAATGAGTACATGTTTAAACACCAGACATAGTTGCAATTTAAAGAAAACTTCTTTTATGTCATTGTGGAAAGTAAAGTATCTTCCTGTAACACAACTGACTGTTTCATAAATCTGTTATTAGATTTTTCAAATATCTTATTTTGCTAGAGTGACATCCTGATAAACGACATAACCATCGTCATATATACAATACTGAGAATACAAATACACACATATAAAAATAAAATATGTCAAGTATATCAGGTATACTTTTTCCAAATCAAAAAGACTTTCATACCAGGTTCATGAGCTAGAGCATGCTGAAGAACTTTTTCTGCTTTGTCGTACCATTTCAATTTTAATAAAAGCTCAGCCAGGTCATAGCAAAGATAATTTTGCTGTCCACTTTTCAGAGCAGCTTCATAATAAGTGATTGCCTAAACAAAATCCATTTCGGTTAGGGGAAAAAAAGGCAATGAGAAGGGCACTCAAGCATAGATGCTTTATACATTACAGACTTAAAGTATACATACAATTGGAAATAACCTAGAAGCAGCTTAGGCATATACCTGCACTGTCAGTTAAGTATGCCATTTTTCTTAGAGAAGCAAACATCACACTAGGCAACTAGCATTTCTTAGGATAAGTAGCTAAAGAAAAGAGCTGGGTGAAATTTTTTTTACCAGTTTTATTCCAGAGGCCAGCAAATTTTATTGAATGCAAACTACTCTGCAAGCTGTTGTGTGTATATATGTATGTTCAAGAGTTACCAGGAATAGGGCAAGAATGCAACAACTAAAGGAAAACCCATTATCTTTACTAGAAAAAAAAAAAGCTCAAAGCACGTGGCTTACCAAAACTGGTTCAACAGAAAGGACATCTATTATTCTTTGTCATATAATGAAAGACAACAATCGCAAGTTTATTGTAACTGATTTGCTGGCAAGGAGTTAGGTGTAAGATGAAGCCTGAAATAACTTTTAGGACCCAAACAGTCTTTGCAAAATGCAGCGATGAAGAATCTGAGACATTCAGAAAGCCTTTAACACAAATTCCAGTTTGTGAATACAACTCTGAAGTTTACAACCATCAAGATAGAAACAGTGCTTGCTGAAGACCTCTCATAGAGCAGGGTTTGAAAAATTTGATCCAACAGAGATACTTCAAACTATGAAGTATTTACCTTTGAGTAGTTGTGAGTTTTGACAAGCGCTTTCCCAATTTTGCTTGCCAGTGTTCCATCTTTTGGGTTCTGATGTAATGCTTGCTCATAGGCTACGATGGCTTCTTCAGGCTAATGTTGGCAGATACAAAAAATAAACAATAAATAAATAGCTTAGCTGGATTCCACTAAATGGCAACATTTCTATAATTAAGTTCTTCATTGGGATACTTAATAAGACTACTAAAGTACATATGTAAGTCTTGAAACCTAGATAACTTCACAGAGGTGATAGTCACTAGTGTAGGTGTAACTAACTAGTATAATCCCACTGATGTTCATTGTGCCTTTGTCCTCATAAATAAAAACATGAGAACTGAGAGACAGCTTCTTGACGTTTCATTTCTGGCAGTCATAAAAGCCAGATACAGAGTCACAGCACTGCTCCCCTTCAGGAAAACACCATCTTAGCCAGTAGCTCTCTTCATCCTTCTGTTTAAAGAAGACTCTTACCTTGCTTCTGATATCATCTCCATTTCAAATAAAGATAGTGCTGAATCACTGGATGTCAATTTAAGAAAAAAAACCTTTTTTATTATAATGGTTGAATCTTTTTTATTGTGATTACTGGATCTTCAGATATTAAGTAAACATTATTAAAAAACCAAATTCCTGGGCCAGCCCCATGGTGTAGTGGTTAAGTGTGGCGCACTCTGCTTTGGCAGCCCAGGTTCACAGGTTCGATCCCAGGCACGGACCTACCACTCATTGGCCATACTGAGGCGGCAACCCACATACAAAATAGACGAAGACTGGCACAGATGTTAGCTTAGAGTGAATCTTCCTCACCAAAAAAACCCCACAAAAAAACAAATTCCTTTTAATAGAATGTTATACTAATCAAAAAGAATTTTTTTTTCATCTAAGTTCAGTAGCATCAGAAACTTTACCTCTTGAATATTCATGTATGCATCACCAAGGAGAAGAAAGGAACGAGGGCTGGGCATTCTTCCAGCAATTTCTCTGGAAATCAGACCAACTCTACTTAGTATATTGAATACACATTATCTTCTTCTAAACCAATGAAATAAAAGATAAGCTCATCTATCTTAATTAACCAATAGCCTTCAGAGTACCTTCTACATATCCAACAGCGTAGTATTGTAAAATGTATTGCTGGATCTAATACTAATGCTGGATCAACTATTCTTTTCATTAAATCTCTCCATTTTATGAAATGCAGATAGAGTGCAGATAGATAGTGAATATATAAACTCTCATTATCTAGAAATAAAAGTTTTGTTATGTTTAATTTTGAAATGAGGTGGGAGTAAAGGTACCAAAAAATGATAGGGGGGAAAACACTTATTATCCTCCTATGTATCTTCAGCTTCATTATTCATAAGTCATATGCTGAAATGAGTTACCTCAAAAAATATAAAATCTTCTACTTCAATATTTGCTGCTTAGTTTTTACTTGTAAAATTTAGACTGCTAAAGGTCAAAATACCAAAGTTGCTCGAATAATAATGTGTCTTAAATGTATAGTATCTCATTTGACTGGTCTAAAAACTCTATATGAGAAAGATAATTATTATTCCGATTTTACAGATGACACTAAGAGTCTACAGCTCACACGTCAGATCTGCCTGAAACAAAAACCTATGCCTTTAACTACTATATTATAGTGCATTCAAACAAATCAAGTCTATTTTAAATAGTTTCATATTACTAGAGATGATAGTTAGTGTTGATCTTTTGGAAACATCATAGAAAATATGGCCTTGGAACTCCAGTTCACCCGTCTATGCAGGGGGTGCTGTTCAGCGTCTTTGCATCACCCAGCACCCAAAAACAATCTGAGCAGCTTCTGAGCTTTGATGAACCAATAGGACTTAATTCATCAACATTATACTAGGCTCTCAAGAGACAGAAACATTAATTTTCTCTTCCATGGAGTGTGTGTTGTATGTTTCTCTTTTTGTTTGGGGAGAAAAGTAAGAGCAACCCGTGTATGTGCGTGCGCACGCATGTTGCGTATCCCAATAACTCCTAAGAGCATCAGTGCATGACAGACATAACTTTTAAAGCCCCCGCCCTTTCACCAAGGAAAATCTGTAATCCATACCTCGGTGTGGTGTGTACTAAGCCATAATTTTCCTTTGCTATATTATATTGAGTATTAAATATGACCATCTAGCCCCTGAACTGTTGTTACATTACATAATTTTCTTAAGCTATTAGAATGCATGTAATTGTTGCTCTTTTCTTTCCCAAACAGGAAGATTCAGGGTCTAGAAATAATATCTAATGAGGGAGGAGAGCTGAGAAACTAGAATAAGCCATGGTTTGAAATAATCATAATTACTCTGATTTATGTTTTAGGGAGAGTGAGTAACTTGGTTAGAGTGATTGCGATTGGTAGTAGGAGAAGGAAGCAAAAAGCCATTAAAGGATCTATAAAATATCTGTAAAGCAGTTAAAAGGAAGACAAAAATAAATTTGGGAATTAATTTTTGGAGGTAAATGTGTCAAAATATAATGGCTTGAAATAACCATTTACCTATAACAAGTGATATATAACATTTTCTCTTTCCTGTGCTTCAGATATATATCTGCCATTTTTTCTTTGGCCTCTATGAAATACGGCTGTTCAGTGGTAACATTCCGAAGCATGCTTAAAGCCCGCTCAACATCTCCCTGGGCTAGAGCTAAGTCTGCATTAGCAATAGTAACACGCAATTCTTCAGATGTCCCAGAAAATTCATGGATGGCATCTTGTAAAACTTTTGCTGCTTCATGCTGTAAAGATAAAATTAAAATAACATTCAACATATTCAACAAACTACATTAGAAGCAAGGATTTTCTACTAAAACAGAAGGAACAAAAAATGCAAGTATAGTTATGATATTCATGATATAATTGATGGATTTTTGAAAAGTACAAAAATTTAAAACTAAACTCAAAGACCAAATTCAGATGACATTATAAATATTTGTTAGTTGAAAAGTGTTTTCATAACTAGGACAACAGCAGTTGCTATACAAGAGTTGCTGCTACTATAATTTAATAAGCATTTACTTTGCACCCAGCATTGTATTAACTCATTTAATTTTCATAAAAATCGTGTAAAGTAGTTACTATTATTAACCCCATCTTGCAGTAAGGAAATTGAGATTTAGAGAGTTAAGAAGTTAATGAAGGATGAAACCAGAATTCAAACTCAGGCAGCCTGACTCCAAAGCCTAAATTCTTAGCTATGGTCATTACTGCGACTTTGATGGGGTCTAGTCCACAGTCATCCACTGAACCCAATGGCTCTTCATTAAGCAGCAGATTACTTTATTCCTTCTGCTAGGACATTTTTGTTATACCTCAGGTGAAAATATTACCTCATTCCCAAATCTGTATCTCAATGAATCTAAAATGTCATTTATTTTAAAATTCATCTCAACTCTAGAGATAAGACATTCCGATTTCAGCAATGTTAAAATGTGAAAAAAATAGTGCACCTCTTCCTTCCTTCCTCCCTACCTCTCTCCCTTCCATCAGCATTATTTTTTAAAGTATTTGATTTTATGATTGTCCTATGAGTTTCCCAAAGCTGTATTCATCAAGTAGTTCTTTTGTTTTCTCAACTATTAGAATTTCAGGCTGGTACTTTCATTTTATTCCATTGGCATTTGTGTGTGTGCGTGCGTGCGTGCGTGTGTGTGTGTGTGTGAATCCTTCTAGGAATTCACAGAATTATAACTATATTATATTATTACCTTTCATGGTAGCCAAGGTAATCATATATTATATACATTATATTATATTAATACATTTCATGGTACATCACACTACATTGTATTATTATTTATATTATAACATTTCATAGTAGCCAACATAAGTACACTGATACTTAAAGTCATCCAGGAACAAACCATGTTGAACTTCAGGAGCCCAGAGAAAGTACATGACTTGGTGCAAAGTAATGAGAAATAACTTTTCCAAACTTTACCACTTGATCAGGGAAATGATTTTAGTTTTTTCATTTCTTACTGATATATATACTTGAATAACAAAGTTCAGATCTGAGCCATTGAATTAAAACTTGTCCTACCTGTTCTCCATTTAAGCGATGAACTTCTACCAATTCAAGAAAGACTGATAAACGATGGCTTGCATCAATTTCAGTTTTTCTGTATTTTGATTTTGAGGAAGCTCCAATTCTCCTCATTCCTGGTAAACTCATTGCCATATGCAGAGTTTTAATTGCTTCTGCTATTTCTCCCATTTTCTTTTGTGACTGAGCTTTTATCAAATGATATAAAGGATATTCTCTCACCTAAAAAAATAATATTCAGAAATACTTCCTTGGAGTGCTTACAACATCAACACACAATTTACAATCCACCAAACATTAAAATAATAGGATCTTTGAGGGCAGTCTATCTGTGATTGTATCCTTGAGGTCTATTTCTGTCCTCTTATTAACTTTCTGATCATTTATCATATTAAATCAGATTCAGGGAACCTGCCACTATTTAGCATCCTCCCAGGTGACAAACAAGTTAATTAGACACTTCTATCATGATAGATTAGAAAGGCAAACAAAGTTCACAAATACATTTTAAGAAATTATTTGAGTTTTCAGGAAAGGAATTTATCTGAGACTTCTAGTACTAATACAAAGTTATTAGATTTCTAGAAACAGTTTTTTCCTTTCTTTTGTTTTTTAAGATTAAAAATTTCAGGACACTTTAATTAAACATTAGTTTTACCCTTTTATACTACTGTGAAACATGTAGGAATGAAGCTTCTGTCTTTATTCTGGCTATCAACAGTGTATACAAAAAATAAGAGAATGGCAAACTGAATGAGGAAGGAGGAGTCAGAGAGAAGGAGACAATCCAGAATGAGGTGACGTGGCAATCATCTAGCATCTAGGATGGCTACAGTCCTCCTTAAAGCTGTGGTTCCAAGCCTTAGTTACCTGTGGGCTTTGTGTAAATACTTTCTTATGCTTTTCTCTCTGGGATTTTGATTCATTGAGGTGGGGCACCAGCACGGGGGGTATGATGCACCACCAGTCCTGAGAACCACTGTCCTAAGAAGCAGGCGTTACCTTATACAAATCTTGCCTGAAACTTCAATTATCTGGTCCACTGAAGGGTTCTCACATAATAGGGCTCAAGACCCTACAAACCAAAGTGAAAGTCTGAGGAGCGCCTCCACGACTCCGGGTAGCTCAGGGAGCACCTGACCTAGGATTTTCCCTAAAGCTGAGGGATATGAGATGTAACATGGAAATATCTTAGATAGAAATCTAGTGTGTTTATATCCTCGAACCACATGACTAGGCACTCTTTGATGATCAGTTTAAAAAGAAGTTACTAAAAACCAAGGTCCAAGAAAGAAACGGGTAATAAAATAAAATCCTTATACATAAAAATATTCAGCATAATGTTCTATAGTTTACAATTATTTTTACATACATTCATTTTTGCATTTGATGCTCACTATAACCACAGGGAATTATTATATGAGTTTCATAGAAAAGAAAACTAAGGTTCAGAGAGAGGTAAGTGGGAAGACCAGACACTGACCCTCAGTCTTTTGTCCCCAAGTTCATATAGTTTGGACTCACTGCTTGAGAGTCCAAAATCTTTTCCATTAAAGAAAGTGTTTATTTGCAAAATGTTACAGGGTAAAATACAAAATCGTTGAATATGTAAACATTTGCTAAAGGTTCAAGGAGGGTGATGTGTCTTTATCCCCTTGAGACTGGAATACTTACCTTAAAATTATAGCTCAGACAAAGTTCAAGAGACTGAGAACACAATTTGAATTTTTCTTGAGACAAATAAACCTGAGCCATCAGGAGATGAGCATCTGCATAAGAAGGACTGCGTTCTAGGCAATGCTGCAGGTTATTATAAGCTGCTTCAATATCACCTAACGAGGGAAACAAACACCACTATAATTCAAATGATTAAGAGACAGAGATCTGAGAGAGAAGTATTTAGTCTATGGATAGTTCTAGTGTTTGAACTTAAAGTCCTCTGTTCCCAAGGCCATGGTTTAATCTCTATCTTCACTAGTTAGCTTCCTTTTAGTCCACATGAAAGAATATACTTGTAACTCAGCCACCCCTTGGTCATAAGGAGCAAATCAGGGAAAGTGTATGAAAAGACCAGAACTGATCAGGACCACTGTTACTGAGAGGCATATAAATATTTATTTATTTTCCTTGTCAAAAAAAAATTTGTTTATTTATAATTTCATTAAAATAAGTTATGTAAAACATAGAAATTTAAATAGCCATAATGTGACAGTGTCACATGAACAAGGAGGATTTAGTTTAGTAATCATTCTTGGCCAGAAATTTTATTACAGTACATAAAATAACAAGAAAGGCATTAGGATATATTCCAGAGATTTAGAAATATGAGTTATAGATTTAAAATGCTTTTAAATAACAACTAAAATATGAAATGTTTTGGAAACACATGTACTATACATCTGGGAGTAGAAGGAAATGATCAAGATTAAAGTGAGTGGAATAGTCAAATCTACCTTGGGCTGGTAGATGGGGTAGGAAAAGGCTCTTCAGAGAAACAACAGCATAGACTAGGTGCTAGAAGTTTCTTGTGATGTAACTCACACTGATCTGCATTTAGCCATCTCATAAATTGGCCTTAAGTAGGTATAGCTAGGCCAACTCCCCATGCAACTTTGCTAGGAGAATGAGGGAAGAAGATCCTAAATTAGTTTTTGTTCAATTATTCTCCTTAACCTTACCTGACCCTTCAACAGATAAAATAAGGCTTACAGTCAGGGCTTCCAGTTTCCGAAGGCTCAACCAACTTATAACAGAAATCCATTTAAACAGAAAACATTCTTCTTAGAGACAGAGGATTAATGGACAAAAATCTGGCTGAGGTAGCACAAAAACTTACTAAATACAGTGTTAAAATCTGTCAACTAACCATCAAGCATAATACTGTAAATATTGGATTCTTTTTCATTGTGATGCAATCCAACACTTAGAAATGTGCAGACAAAAAGGGAAATGGGAAGGTTAAGCATAATAAATGTGCATGCAAATTACCACTCGCATGTTGTTTTAGAAAGGAGGAGGACTAAGGAGATAACTTGAGAAAAGAGGTTATTACTAAGGAGAGAAAGCACATAGAAAAGAATCAGGGTTTGCAAACAAGAGACTGAAGAAAATGAGGACTATGTGAATAAGTAATTGTGATGAGAATCTTTTTTGTTTCTTTTAAAGGTAAGGGCGAAAGATGCACGGAGTGAGTTAGCTTCAGACGGCCACTACGTATTTAGAAATGGAGAAATGAGTCATCATTTTTGATAAAAACAGACCATATCAATAAAGATCACATCAACATCACATTCTTATTAAAGAGCAGCCCAATTTCTCTTGAGGGAAAAACGAAAGACATTTCTGTCCTGCAGATCTGTATAATAAAGAATTTGGCTGGCCTTGTCCCAGGTTCCAGGGAAGGAGTCTATAAATCTTGGAATGTCCCAAGTGATAGGAGTGTCTTTGTTATTCGTGGTGGGCCCTGACAGTTTATGCTAAAGATATGACTCAGGATGGGGGCTGGCCATGCCAGAAAGACCAACCACACAGTAGGAGGGTTGGGACTTTGAGCCATGTGACATCAGCCTGACCTGCAGGGTAGGGGAGCTGGAGATTGAGTTCAATCACGTGGCCAATGATTCAACCCATGCCTACGCAATGAAACCCTAATAAAAACTCTGGGCATGGAACCCTGAGTGAGCTTCCTGGTTGCTAATGTTCTACAGGTATTGTCATATATCGATGTGTTGGAAAATTGATGTGTCATAATTCCACAGACATGGACGCTTCACATCTGGGACCCTCCCAGACCTCACCGTGCTGGTTCAGGTTAATATTCTTTGTATAATAAAACTCTAATCGTAAGCATAGTGCTTTCCTGAGTTCTGTGAGTCATTCTACTGAATTACTGAAACTGAGGGGAGGTCATAGGAACCCCCAAAGTTGTAGCCAGCTAATCAGAAGTGCAGGTGGCCCTGGGAACCTCCAAACTTGTGGCTGGTGTCTAAAGTGAGGGCAGTCTGATGGAGGATTGTGCCCTTAACCTGTGAGGTTTGGGCCGACTCCAAGTAGTTGCTGCTGGAAGTCATGGCAGTTGGCAATTTAGCAAGAATACTGCTATTTAGACATGTGCCAGCAGTATTTCAAATTATTTCAGGCTGCTTTTTTTTTTAAATGGAGTTAATACACGAGATTTTCATTCCTAGAGACTTAGTCAATTAAGTATTACTATATTGAGACTGATTTATATCAAATTTCAAAATAAATAATGTATGTTAATAAATTAATCACATAACTCAAAGTTTCAGTTTGATCATCACCAAGTAGGTGATACCCACTCCACTTGGGAAGAAAGTAGAAATGTCATGTGGCTCAATCATGGAACGCAATCAGAAGAAGGTATTATACAGTCACTTCTCACAACTAGAGTATTTGAGAGGTGAAACAAGCTTTTGAGATGATCTAGTTCTTTTTTTTAAACAATTAAAACTGAGATCCAAAAAAATGGTAAAGTCAATCTCTTAACTCTTTCCATTATGTATAAGAAATAACTTTTTATGAGAATACCTTTAAGTTGGTTTCTGCCCTTTAGGACTTTACAAACTTAATTTACTTTGCCTAGCATTCAGCCAGCAAAGGTAGATATATAAGCACCATATGATTATCTATTCTTATGTATCTAGTCATACATGTGTTTTTATCCTAAAAAGCTAAGGTTATAATTGAGGCTATTTTTTTTAGCTATACATAACCAATCACAGAAACTAAATGTAAATTAATCAACAGATTTCATAAGCGCCTGAAACCTGGTACATATCACATTTGGTTATGCCATTGAGTCAACAACTGTGAATTAAAGACTAAATTATTATTGCCAGATCCTAGGACCATCAGATGAACTTTTTTTTAAGTGGTAGAACTGTATTTTCCCAGCAATTCACCAGAACCACAAAAGTTTATAGTAATTTTTAAAGAATTAAATAGTAAAGAAAGTTATGCAATTTTATTTTGGATAAAAATTACTGATCTGTACACACGTAAAATGTGCATTTTATGTGACTATTCTCCATACATGTGGAGTGCTTAGTTTATACTTGTGTTTTATCAACATCAGGATACAAAGGTTATTTTAAGTGGTACACCTTACCTGACAAATATTTCACTTTTGCTATTAGGAAGACAGCTTGCAGAAGACCTGGTACACTTCTTACTACAGTCTCCAGGATTGAGGTACAGCGTCGGAGCAGTGGAGAAAGAGGTTGCCCAGGACTTGCAGGCTAAACAAACAAATTAGCAAAACATTTTAAGTTTGTAATAGCATTTAGCTAAAAACAAATCCACATTAATTGTAATGTGAATAGTAAAACCATATATTTTTCTAAAATTTTCTCATTCCATTTATTGCTCAATATCTTTACTATGATAGGACTAATACTAATTTATCTCCCTGGGATCTATGAACAGGCTATGTAAATAATGACTTTTGTTCAGCAAAATAATTACGAAATTATTATACAATTACTAACTTGATAACATATGAAAGGAGTATATCTGTTCAAAAACTTTATCAAGGAAACATTATCTGTTCAAAAGAAACATAACTAAGAGGTAAAGTTTCTTGCTGGAATTGAGAGTCAGGGCAATATAAGTTTTAATTCTAAACCTGCCTTATGATTTACTCAGTTCAATAATTTTCACTACCCCTAGAATATTGTAATGTCAGTTCTTAGAGTATTCAGATTTTGATTTCCTAGTAGAAAGCGGAGGGTAGAACACACTCATGTATATGACACTAAATGTCTCACACCTTCACATTCCCCACGTTTCTGCCTGGCATGTTGTAGATCCTCAATTTTTTTTTTTCCTTTTATCAATAGTGAATATGATAACTAAAGCAGTACTAGACCATTTGTTTATTCTTTTAATGGCTGTCTACTCAATCAAGCTTTATCCAATGGTTATCCACTCACAACTTAGAAATGTGATATTAGAATTTAAATGTCAAACGTTCATTCTCCCTACTTTGCCCTACTAATGTTGTTTCCTTTACCTGAAGTTTGATCCTCCTCATTCCCCACCACACACACATTCTTCACTGGAGTGCAGTCTCTTACTGACAATCACTCCTACAACGAGCTGTTGTTACTGACAAGAAAGCCGCATCTTCTCACAATGTTGAGGCATAAAAACATGTGTGCTCAAAAGGATTTTCAGAATATAACCACTGGTGCCTAGAATACTTCAACTTCTTAAAATTTCTACAGCACTTATTACATACTGTAAGTTATTACCGCAATAAAATTTAGCATTCTATATCTTACACAGTTCTGCAATAGTTTCATATTTAGTTTTGCCCCTTTATAGGACTAAGGGAGGATTAGAATTTTACACTTCCTCACATAGTAATGGATACAGTATAAATTCTTAAAACATATTTATTTTTTCAGCACAACTGAAAATAATGAAAGTATGGGTGATATGCTGAGGTTCTGATAAAGTTCTTTGCCACTTGCTAAGAATTAGTTATTGAAAACAACCATCATTTTTACCGTAGTTTCAGAGTGAATCATAGGAAAAAAACAGGACTTACGTGAACAATCTCTAAGATAACATCTGTTGGAGTAAAAAAAACAACTATATATATACAAAAGGGCCAAAGAAGCAGGAACAGACTGTAGAGACGAGTACGCCTTTCTGATATTTCCCATGGAAACAGCATTATAAATGCTAATTAGGTTCTATCATGCTGATAAAGGTTATATCATGAAAAAATAGGACGACCCTGGCCTAGGGACTCAACTACCACTGACTACATTATTTCTTGCTCCAACTATTTATTCTCAGCACAGCTGCCAGAAAAATCCTTTTAAAATGTTGAATCGAATCATGCTGGAAACCCTCTGATGTGGCTCCCCATTGTACTCAGCATTGAAGCCAGAGAAGTTACAACTGGTCTCCTGTGTGATGACCTCTCTCTGACTACCCCTCCCCCCTCCTCTTCACTCTGTCCCAACCACACTCATCTCCTTGTCCCTTCCAGCCACTGCACAACTCCTCCTTTGCCCGAAACACTCCATACCATATTTCTACATGACTCTTTCAAGTTTTTCTTCAAATGTTACCACCTTAAGAAGGCCTATCCAGACCACTTTACCTAAAATTAACCCCCTCATCCTGTTCTGTTATTTTCTTCTGTGATCTTCTAACATACTACATAATTGACTTGATTATATCATCCATCTCCTCCTGCTAGTATACACGCTTCAAGAGGGCAAGGGTTGTAGTTTGTTTTTAAACAACCATTTCCCCAGCTCCAAACAGAGAGCTGGGTTCTCTACAAGCATTTGTTGAATGAATTGTGAATACTGGCTGAGTACTGAAAAGTGCATTCCAACTTCCAAGCAACTGAAAACAGATCATGACTTGGGAGACTGAGATCAATTCCAGGTGTGACTCCAGAGTGGTTAGTTAAAAAAATAGATTATGAAAGTCCGGAAAAGGACACAATGATCAATAAAAAGCAGCATGGGTTCCCCAAGGAAAGGTCACTCTTTTCATTTCCTTGTTAACACAGTTACTGAAGCTGTAGATCAGGAGAATGCTAAGAACTATGCTTTTAGCAAGAAAGTAGCTGATAGTGCCCCTCACGACACCCCTGTGTTGAACTGTGAGTTGAGTATAATAAAGTTAAGTCATCTGCTTACTGTCTATAAAAAAAGAGTGTTGACTAATGGATCCATATCAATCTGGAATGAACTCTCTGGTAATACTACAGAGGGTTAGATCCTCAGTTCCACTCAGAACTAGATAAGGCAGATGATCTATGACAATAAAGATCCACATAAAATAGATGACAATCAGGATCCAAAAGGATATAGTAATCTGGAATTACGGGATGAATCTGAGCAGACAAAATTTCATAGGGATAAATGCAGAGTCCAAAGGTACAGTGAATAACAGATCTAAGGACTTTAGTTAACTGTTAATTCAATAGGGGTCAATAATGTAACATGATTCACAAAAAGAAAGCTGGATGGACATCGAGAATTAGGGAGGAGAAGGATCTAATCTAGGTTGAATCCATATTTGCAATAGAGAGGTCAAATCCACATTTGGAATAGAGAGCTTAATGAGAGGCACAGACAAATTAAGGATATCCTCAGGCTCACAACCAGGGTCCTCAAACTTGTCATATAAAAAAGAAATGGTTGAAAATTTGGAATTGTTTAGGGGAACATGAAAACTAATTTCCAAAATCTGAAAGTCTGTTTCATAAAAAGAAAGAGGAATGATCCTTGCTCAGACTAAGTAACTGGACTTGCTCCACGTCACTCCAGGGGGCAGAAGGATGACCAGTAAATGGGTGAACTTTTTAACACAAAGCAAAGTCTGACTTAACACAGGAAATACAGCTTAATAATCATAGTTGTACAATAAGAACTGCATTTCTGAGTGCATCCAGAGGTGGGATGGGCCCTTAATGAAGATATAATAACTACATTCAAATATAAGGTGGGTGTCTGAATTAGATGACTTCTTTTTTTTTTTTCCCCCAAAGCCCCAGTAGATAGTTGCTTGTCATAGTTGCACATCCTTCTAGTTGCTGTATGTGGGATGCGGCCTCAGCATGGCCAGAGAAGCGGTGCGTCGGTGCGCGCCCGGATCTGAACCCCGGCCGCCAGTAGCAGAGCGTGCACACTTAACGGCTAAGCCACGAGGCCGGCCCAGATGACTTCTAACAGTTCTTCTAAACTCAAGATTTTAAGATTTTATGAATTACAAATATTTGTAAATCAATATATTTATTAGTTGAGAGCAGTCATTACTATAAATATTCTGATTAAAAACTAGTCCAATTAACAGATACAAATACAAATTTTAAGATGCCGACATAGTCTAACATGTGTAAGATAATTTATTCGCACCTTTTTATAAAACATCATGTAAATACATCCTTGAAAATAAGTCCCAGAATTACTTACCTGCATTGGACAGAAATTCAGGTATTCTGTAATAATTTCTAGCAAGAAATCAGGATTTAACTTCTCAAAATACTGTATGCCAAGAGGTAAATCTTCTAAGTGTGAAAAATGAGTGTCCAGGACATCATTTAACAAATTAATAACTTCTTCTTCTTGTTTATTTTTCTTCATAGCGAGAACTGCATGTAAATAGGTTAATTCCTGGAAAATAAGTAGTTTTCATAAATTATTCCATTCAGTTATAAAGCCATTTATTTCTACTTAGATTCAAATGTATATGAAGTGCTATTTATGTGCAGTATTTGTTCAAATTTAAGTATTAGCTTGGATGGATTTTTAGAATCTTGTGGAAGAACATTTCAAGTCTAATTTTGCATGGAGGTAAATTAATAAATGTGATTACATATTAAAATCAGTGTACATTACTCCTTTAAAGCCATTACTAAATAATAAGACATTTAAAATTTCATATTTTATAAACAGTAGCTAGGATCTACCATCTGATAAAATAAAATACTATACCGCAGATTTTCCAATAGACTGCTGAATTTCACTAAGGAATTCTAGCTGCTGATCTGCATCTTGTAATTGCCCTTCTATTAATTGACATCGGATAAATCCTAAAACCAAACAGGACAAAAACAGTCAAAGTCCACATCATTTCAGGCATCCACACTTCAAACCAACACACACAATATTAATAAAACAGGTTTTTCCCCCCTTAATACATTAAAGTTTTAGATTAAAAAAAAAGAACGAAAAAGAAAAGGGTGAAACAAAATAAAATGAATTACTTTGTACCCACATAAAATCAGTTACTAAAAACTTCATAATTTAAAGGAACTATCTCATAAAATCTATTTTTTCAAGGTATCATTTAAGAAGTAAAAATTTTATTTTTAAAAATATATGATTTTTTCTGTTGTGGAGAGTGGAGTTTAATTTTAGAAAACCACAAAATACATTTTTTCTTCAACAGCAGGGATTAAAAGCAATTATTACTCGCACCTATATGAGGAATATTTATAGAAATAGTCATCATACCAATCAGTGCAGGGACACTGGTTTCATTAAGTGTCATGGCAGTCTTGTACCACTTCAATGCCTCTTTAACTTTTCCTTGTAAAATCATTTGGTATCCAAGTTCTGTAGCAAATTCTGATTGCTGAGGGGTTAAACTAAAAGCTCTTTCTAGTAATGTCTGAATTTTTTGAAGAATGAGTAGACTACGTCCACACTAAAAAGAAAAAAAAAATTTAAGTTTGACTAGAACACTTCTATTCAGGCAGAAGGATTATTTTTTTCTAAATATCTATGTATTATTTGTACTTCACAGAAACAGAATGAAGGAAAAAAATAAAATTATTTAATCACCAAAGAAAAATAAAACTTCTCTATATACTATCTAGACAGTGCAGCAGGAGTTTATATGCTATCAGAACTTAAATATCCTAATGAGTAGTGCTTTTAAAAAACAGCTATCTTGGGGCTGGCCCTGTGGTGCTGTGGTTAAGTTCACATACTCCAATTCGGTTTGCAGGTTTGGATCCTGGGTGCAGACCTACGCACAGCTTATCAGGCCATGCTGTGGCAGGCGTCCCACATAAAACATAGGAAGATGGGCACAGATGTTAGCTCAGGGCTAATCTTCCTCACCAAAAAAAAAAAAAAAAGCTATCTTGCAACATATTTCTAATGAGGTTGCAGAACAAGTACATTTTTTAGAACACTTTTCTCAAGCTGTCTCATGATTGTTTTGCAAATTAGACAGGAAAATCATTACTTAAAGGTTATATATATATTTTTTATTGAATCAAATACAAGGACAAGGATGTGCTTTCTCCCTCAAGACAAATGTGCCACCAGTGAGAATATTTCAATAGATCATGCCTTAGAATCTTCTTGAAAAAAGCTTCAAAAATATTTCAAGAAACGGCAGTGCTGTAACAATAAACATATAACTTTTGAAGACAACAACTTTTAAGAGGAAAATACTTACTAAACTGTCTGAATTTTTGTAAACTGATCAAAATAATATGTCTGGAAATAGGTATAAAAAAGGGTAAATACCCTCTCTAACTCAAACTTTTTTTTTTTAACGGTTTTATTTATTTTTTATTTTTGTGAGGAAGATCAGCCCTGAGCTAACATCCACGCTAACCCTCCTCTTTTTGCTGAGGAAGACAGGCTCTGAGCTAACATCTATTGCCAATCCTCCTCCTTATTTCCCGCCCCCCCCCCCCAAAGCCCCAGTAGATAGTTGTATGTCATAGTTGCACATCCTTCTAGTTGCTGTATGTGGGACGCAGCCTCAGCATGGCCGGAGAAGCGGTGCGTCGGTGCGATCCAACCTGGGCCGCCAGTAGTGCAGCGCGCGCACTTAACCGCTAAGCCATGGGACCGGCCCCAAACTTTTCTAATTGCAGGGATTTTTTTCCTCTAAATTTTACACAATCTGACAATCACTGGTTTTAAATAAGAGAATTCAGTTTACTCATGTCATTTAACAATATCCTTGATTTTTTTTTTCAACTTTGTATTTACTAAATATTTTACTTCATGTCTACTTTTTTCCTTATTTTTTTTTCTAGTTTAATTAAGTAACTTTTCAATCCTCTCATTCCAGGTACTGATTTCAAGATTCTGCTGCCTTTTTCTATTCCATTCCTGACTGTACATATGGCAGATATTAGGATCATTATATGAGTCATATGTTCAGGTGGTCCACCGTCACTGGATCTCTTCTTCCCCCAGGCCATCATCCTGACTACATGTTCGTCATTGCTTTTAGTGTTAAGTAATTTAATGTCACTGGTTGAATTATACTAATCTATGTTCCTCTAAACCTGATTTAATCTAAAAATGTTGGTAATCTAAGCAATTCTGGGTCTCTGAATTGCATTTAATTCCTGGTACTTTTGTCCCAGTAAATTGTGAGACCATACTTAGGATGAGCATCAGGTTGGGGCTGCATCAGACCCTCTTTAGGTTACTCTCGAGTTTCTTAAACTGAGATTATTCTCTTGGGTATTCAAGCTCTCCTGGGCGTTGTTTTTGCTACATGATTTAAAAAAATAATTTTATAAAATTACAACTCATATTGCCACAAAATATCAGCACACGTGTCTATATCTGTCTTTACATTTGCTTTGGATCAGCATAAAGCCAAGTCTAATTTAAGTAAGATGATGGTTTTCTAGTTCAAGTGGTAAACAATGGTGGAAGAACTGAGTCTTCACGTGATATATGAAGGTAGTAGCAAGCTAAACTCAAAAGAACCTGTACTATGTAATCCAGCACCCTGTTAATACTGGACAAGAGGTATTGCAATTTTTTATTGTTTTTATTTTTATTACTTTGCAATAGTTCATTACAAGAAATTGAAATATGATAAAGTAAAAAAATTGGAAAAAAAAAAAGATTCTGCTGTACTTTTCTATTCCATTCCTGATTACCTTCTCTTTACTAGGTGCTTCTAATAAAAACATTTCTTTATTATGAAAAAAATAAGATACCAACCATTTCCCCCACCAAAACAGTCTATTATACACTTTAAAACTTTTTTCAAATAGTTTTTAAAAATAAAACAAAACAAAGAACAACTCTTGTCATAAATCCCATGCTCTGATGAAAATAAACCACTTTCTCTTTCCTTTGCCTAGAAGGCACTTCCTCATCCTTAAAGGCTCAACAAGTGCCACTTCCTCCACGAAGCCTCCGTAATGGCTTCTTATAGTTGGAAATTATCTCCTCCGAACTGCCTTTCTTAGGAATGTATCACATGTTTAGATACATATTGTATTTTCACTCTAGGCCATACGCTCTTTGGTGCCTCAATCTTTGTGACTTATTTTACATTCCCAGCTACTGATAACAAAGCTCTGGTACATGGTAGGCACTCTTACAGTTCTGCTGAAGGCTACTGTGATATTATAAAAAAGTTGAGCATTCTGTGGTTCCATGGCATCCAGTGCATTTCCTAAGTTTTCCAGCTTGGTGGCAGCCTACAACAAAAGTATCCATTTTTTAAAAAAACTAAGAAAAAAAGAACATAATACATGACATTTAGACTAATAAATATTATTAACATTTTAAAAAGTCTTTGCTTTTATAAATTCTCTCTCTTCTAATGAAATCTCATATGTTGCCAGATGTATTAAAAGTTCTTTTAAAAATCTCAATAATTATCAAGAAAGAATTGAGCTCTAGAATGTGTTTCTTTAATTTTCATTACTGAATGGAACCTTTGGGTAGGTAAAGATACCCACAATATTCAATTAACTATACATACCAAGCTCCCTCTCCAACAATTAATTCATGACACACATGAGATATGAGTAATAATACATTTATAAACATTAATATTATGAGATAAAACTTTGGATTACCCATATAGCCTGGTTTATATTTAAAATATTTTCTAGAATAGAAAAATCATTAAGATACTTAATATAAGTAATTTCAATGCCTGGAAAATTTACTGAAGAGTTGCCCCTACTAAGATTCTTCTAGTATTTACTGAAGTACTTATTAGGTACTGTCACATTAACCAATTTAACTAGATTAAAGACAATCCAAATCTACTACTTGTTATAATACTATTTGCTTCAGATACATTTTGGCATTCCATAATCCAGTATATAGTCAACGTGCTCACTACTAGAGAAACATGTGCCTTATTATAATGTCCAATGGGATTTCATCGCAAGCCCATTTAACCTATGCAAACTCAATTAAATTGTAAAAATTCTGTGAATTGTATTTTGCATATGTATTCTTCCATACCCAGTATCACTGGTTACATTAATCATATATATTATTACACAGACATTTTATATAGAAAACCACATAAACTGTAATAATGATCTAAGGGATTTTTCAAGGGTAATTTGAACTATATAATGTTTTTGCTTTACTACTTGATTTAAGAAGTTTACCTCTTTGTTAAAATGTATTTCTAGAAATCAACTAAAAACTACCATGACAAACATTCTAAAAAAGCACTTCAAGGCTCTAAAGTATGTATATGTATGTGTGACTACATATATTTTTAACACAGGAAACTTAAAATAGTACAGTACAACTTACCTTATCTATATCTCCCTCCCTACACAAATAGTAAAGAGCCAGCATTCTTAGTGCTTCCACATTTTTATTATCTTGAAGCAATAACCTGCAGAAAAACATTTCACTTAATTTTGAAATAAACTTATGTATTTTCTTTTATTTGAAGGCTTGAAAAGTTGGTTTGCTGATCTGACTAGTTCACTGTCAAAATAAGCAATTCTAATTAGTAAAATGATACCTCCTTTATGAAAATTATCAACCACATTATTCAAACTAAAAAAAAATTTCTGAATCTTAATTTTTAATATGTTTAAAAAAGATATGAGTAGATTGTACCAGTCTCATTAAATCCTTTGGCAATCCTAAATAAAGTATCTGCTAACCATACACAACAGTATATTAAAAGAATAATTCACCCTGACCAGGCAGATTTACTACAACAATTCCAGGAAAGCAAAGATGGGTTGAATAATAAAAAAAAAATCTGTTAATGTAATTCACGACATTAAAATAGATTCCTATGTGATAAAAATAAATTAGAAAATATTATGAAAAAATAGCCTATTAATAAGAACAGCTCCCCCTCCCCCCCAGAAAAGATATAAACTCAGTAAAAAATATGCAAAAGCTATAAAACCTCCTATAAAACTTTACTCAAGGACAAAAGGAACTGAACAAATGAGGTAACACACTAGGTTTCTTATCGTGAATAGTGCGGTCCACTGACTTATTAGTTCCAGTTTTTCCACGCTCCTTGAATACACGCCTTCTGCCATGTAACTCAGCAGTTCCTCCTACAAAAGCTGAATTTTATGTTACTGCTCCTAGACTATGGACTGAGGCATTTTTCTTATATTGGCCAATGGAATGTGGGCAGGAGTGGCAGTGTGCCATGCCTAAGTTTCAGAGGCGTCGTATATTTCTGCTTGTTCTCTTGCATCTCTGCTGTCACTATGAGAAGAGCTTCCTCTGGGTAGCTGCTGCTCTTTGGCTCGAGCCCAGGGAAGAACACGCAAGAGCTGACTGGAGCTCAAACTGCAACAAGGTGCCAGGCCTACCCAGCTGGATCTGAAATTTGAAGCAGAGCCCCACCCAAGCTGGTCTAGATCAGCCAACCCTAGACGACCCACACAAAAGTGAGAAATCAGTGCTTATTCTCATCTCCTGGGATTTGTAGTTGTTTGCTATGCACCAATAGCTGCCTGATGGTAATAATCATTTGGGGTTAAAAAAAATTCTCCCCAAATAATCTATAGATTTAATGCAATTCAAACCAAAATCTTATAAACTTTCTTTTCTAACTTAATAAGTTAATTCTGACAGTCAACTGCAAAATAAGAGTCAAGAAAACTACCAAAAAAGAAACAACGTGATGGAGAACTTGCCCCAAAAGACATCAAAAAGAAAAGAAAGATCAGTCAATATACAGGAAAAAAATAGCTTTTAGCATAAAAAAGATGCTCAATATCAACATGATCAAGGAAATGAAAATAAAATAAGGTACCATTCTTACTCTACCAGATTGTTTTAAAAAAATAACAAAAACACCACACTGATAATAGCTAGAATTGGTGAGGACAGGGGGAGGGGGCATTCAACAGACTATTGATGGGAGTATAACTTCTTAGGAGAACAATTTGGCAGTGTCTATCAAAATTTCACATGTGTAAACCTGAGGCAGAGACTCTAATGTGTCTCCTCAAATCCATTCTCCACTTATTTGCTTGGGCGCATGGCTAGCCAACATTTCTCAGTCATCTTTGCAGTTAGACGTGGCCAATGTGAAATGAAGCAATATATGCCATTTCTGGACCTTGGCTTTTAAGAAAAGTGGATTAACTCCTCCACCCTCTCCCCTTCTACCAGCTAGATACCATCGTCATGAGATTTTAGAAAACAGCAGAGCTGCAAGATGGAAAGAGCCTGGGTCCTTTAATGCCAGTGTGGAGGAAGGCTGCCCGATCAACTCTAATACCCACCCAAAACAGTTACATCTAACAAAAAAAAAATCTATTTTATTAAACCATTATATGTTTAGATCTATTTTTATAGGATCTTAGCCTACCCTAACAAATGCAATACCCTTTGATTCAGTAATCCCTCATTTGAGAAACCACCCTCCAGAAATACTCCTCTGTGTGTAAAAAGGTGTGTGTGTTCACGGTAATATTCAGAACAGTGAAAAACTGGAAAAAGCCTAAATGCCTACCAATGGGGCAGGATTAA
The DNA here is from genome assembly GCF_020826845.1 of Diceros bicornis minor. Taxonomy (NCBI): domain Eukaryota; kingdom Metazoa; phylum Chordata; class Mammalia; order Perissodactyla; family Rhinocerotidae; genus Diceros; species Diceros bicornis. The sequence goes on from NC_080749.1 coordinate 47,990,873, forward strand.
ATAAACTATTTGTATGTTCACTTTATAGCATGGCAATCATTGATCATAAATAATTAAATATATCCGTGTGAATGGATATCCATGAAATACTAAGTTAAAGAAAAATCAAGTTTAAAACTATATAACAAGTCTATTTTTTATTTTACAAATGCCTTCCAAAATATATACACATATTTTTATACATTATATACATAACACAAACATACACACACACACACACACACACACACACACACACAATGCCTAGAAAAGAAATCTGGAAAAATATAAACATCAAATAGTTACTAGCACCCAAATTGTGGCCTCCAAACATTATTTCCTTCTAAAAGTGATTAGACTGTCCTGGACAATGGCTGATAACTATCTGGGGCAGTAAATACAAAAAATGACCCTGGTACACCTTGCCATACCAAATAGCAAGGAAACTATCAAAGACTCCTAAAACCATGTCAAAAGGACTTAAGAACAATGGTTAAGAATAGCCTTGAAGGGGCCGGCCCCGTGGCTTAGCGGTTAGGTGCTCGAGCTCTGCTGCTGGCGGCCCGGGTTCGGATCCGCGGCACGCACCGACACGCCGCTTCTCCGGCCATGCTGAGGCCGTGTCCCACATACAGCAACTAGAAGGATGTGCAACTATGACATACAACTGTTTACTGGGGCTTTGGGGAGAAAAAAGGAGGAGGAGTGGCAATAGATGTGAGCTCAGAGCCGGTCTTCCTCAGCAAAAACAAAAGAGGAGAATTAGCATGGATGTTACCTCAGGGCTGATCTTCCTCACAAAAAAAAAAAAAAAAAAAAAAGAATAGCCTTGAAGAGGGTATTAACGGCCAAAGATGAGACAGTTTGAGCAATTATAATAACCGAAACAGAGCATAAACTTCATGAGGGCAGGGGTATCTGTATGTGGGTACAAAAGAGTGTCTATCTTAAAACAGGTACTCAAATATTTATGCAAATCAGTAAATTCAGTTTTTAAAAACAATGCAGTGCTAAGTTTTTCCTCCATTCTATATTGTTTGGAAAAATCAAATTTAAAAAAATCTTATGATAAAAATATTCACACAGATTTTCTTTTTTCTCAAAATTATAACCAGATCCAAAGATATTTGTGTTATCTTTTTTACTCAACCTCTGTGCTGTCTCAACCGTCTGGTCCCAATCCTGTAAGGCTAGTTGTAGTTTCATTTTCTTTACAAAAGCAGGATGGAAACTTGGAAATTTCATGATTATCTGGTTTACAGTCTCCAGAGCACCTGAATAATTCTGGCGCATCTCGAGGCACTGTGCCTAATGGGAGAAAGAAAGTGACATCAAAACTGTGATCATATATACCAAGGTTCTCAAAATAGTTATCCTAAAATTGGTAGAATACTAGTATTTAACATTTTCTATATTTTTGTTTTCTGACTTTTCTGGAGGGAACAGTTGTCACTTTTATAATGAGAAGAAATGTTTTTATCAAAACAAAATTTTCAAACATCACAGAATGAAAAAATATTTTATATAAGTAATTTTGTTTTAAAATCCTCTTTTAAATAACTGAGAAATATGATTACAGGATAAAATTATTAAAAAATGTTTTTAGAAACAAAAGATTGTTTCTATTTAGAACAAAAAAATTAGCTTTTTAAAATAAAATATTTCCTGGATATTTGAAAATAGCATCTAAAACTAAGAGACTTAAAAAAATTACTTGCAGGCGAAAGAATAAGCAAAATAAACTTCTAACAACTCCCTCTACCTCAACATTTTCACTTCTAGGAATTATCTTTAAAAAAAAAAATTGGATAAGATCACAAAGAAGCATATAAATTATATTTATGGCAGAATTAATTTACAACAGAAAAAATAAAAATAACCCAAAATATCCATACAGGATTTAATTATACCATATCTATTTAATAAAATCTTAGGTGGCTATTAAAAGTGATTATGTACATTTGTAGATCTATATTTACCGACACAAAGAGATTATCATTTATAATATAACAGTTTGTCTCTAATAGTGGTATTTACTTTTAATTCAGATATTACTGTATTCTGAAAAAAATGTTTACAACGTCCATGTATTACTTCCACAGTCAGAAAAAATAAAGCTATAAATATATTTAGTGCCTTAAGAACAGATAATGATGCATATTTACCACATATCAGATTTTTAAAAATTTGTTTCTGGATCTCCTTTAGGAATAAATTTAGTCCTAGAATACCTCAGTTCAAAATGAGTATCCAGTCTCAACTGATTTATAGTAGAACAGCAATATATTCCTGAAATCAGTTTGAGATTTTATTCCCATATAATTAAAGGAAAGTATGAGAACCACTCAAAGATACCACTGACTTTGTCAAAATAAATTTCTCAATAGTTGACTATAACAGCAAAAAGATCAATGTAGATAATTTTTTTAAATTACATATGCCTAAATAGTCGGTAACCTAAAATAACAAAATCATGCTAAAAGACCTTACATGTGTCCACATCTAATATTTCCTTAGACCAGCACCTCCCATATGAATGCAGCATACCCAAGTAAGTGAAACCACATTTGCTGTATATTTGGTTCACATCATTCCTAGCTGTAATCAGACTAATGCGACCTTCCTGTTGAATTAACTGAAAAATAAATACACAATTGGAATGGTTATATCAGAAAAAGAATCTACACCAACCTTAAGTATAGGAGGAAAAAGGTAAATCCCTCCTAAGCTGCTTATATTAACACCTTAAATAGCCCTACCTTAGACAATTATCAATTAGCTTTTCTTTAAGGAATAGAGAGGTATAGAAATGATGAAGAAAAACTTTATTAAAAAACTTGCTAAATGCTCAGTTGCTCTAGCAGTACCAGTAGGTAAAACTGGAGTCCGATCAGCCCGAATATTACATGCACTGGCAGCAGAAATCGGAACAAGCTCACTAGCCACAGAAACTGACAAGAGCGCTACGCGGACGTTAACAATAGCCAAGACACCATTCCTCTCCTCTTTTTCTTTCAAACCTCCCCAAATTACTGCTTACCTAATAGACTTTTTCCTAACATATACATTTAATTTCTTTTTGCTGAATCAAAATTGAATTTTTTTTTTTTCCCGAGGAAGATTCGCCCTGAGCTAACATCCATGCCAATTTTCCTCTATTTTGTGTGTGGGTCACCACCACAGCATAGCTGACCAGTAGTGTAGGTCAGGGCCAGCATCCAAACCCAGGCCGCTGAAGCGGAGCGCGCTGAACGTAACCACTAGGCCACAGGGCCGGCCCCTAAAAAATATTTTTAAAGTGTTTAGAGGGCATCAAAGAAACAAAAGGGTCCAAATTAAATATTTCCACCCACCAATGATTTCTAATGACTCTCAACTGCTCATCCCTCAAAACGTAAGTTGGATTATGTTATTTCTCTTTTCATTGGCTGCCTATCTATCTGATTCAAAGTAAAAGCCAAAGGCTTTATGGAAGCATCCCCGCCTCTCCTCATCCCCCCATGTCCACCTTCTTTCCCTCTAGCCTTCACTTCTCTCTTCATTCCACTTTAGTCTCCTGGCCTTGAAATGCCTTGAACATGGCTTAAGGTATCTGAACTTATTATCCCCTCTACTTGTAATGCTTTCTCCCAGGAAAGGCTTAACTCTCATCTCTTATAAGCCTTTGCTCAAATGTCACTTCCTCTGACCACATCATTTAAAATTGCAAGTTCATATCCCAGCTCTATTTCTTCCCCTTTCCCTGATTTATTTTTCCAACATACTTATCACCTTCTAATATACTACATAATTCACTCATTTTATTTACTGTCTGTATCCACTAATAGAATATAAGCTCTATAAAAGCAGGATGTTTTCTTTTGCTCAGGGCATCCCTAGTATCTAGAGTGATGTCTTGCACATATCAGACACACAATAAATGTTTGCTGTGTAAATAATGTACAAAACAACAACAGCAAAACCTATCCAGGATTCAGGAATTTGGTATGGAATACATTTCTTTAGTTTACTGTTCATTGTCTTACACAAATGCGAGACCCTCCTACAGTTAAGAATTGATAAAAGTAACATGAAAATTACCCTTTTTGAAGAGTTTCATTGGGTTTCAAATATATTATGATTAAATTTGAAAACATGATTTATTTATCCTAACTCCAACTCACCTTACCCAGCAGAGCAAAAATGTCATTTCCATCTTGTAATCCTTCTTCAAAATACCTTAGTGCTTTTTTAGTATAAGGTTCTTTTCCTCTTGTAATATCAAGCCATGCTCTCAAAACCTGTCCCTGTAAAACAAATTAACTCTAATCATACTTCCATTTCTTTGGAAATGAAATAAATAAATGTTGATGAAAAAGGTAAATCTAATATCATTTTTTTTTGCACTTAGTAATAAAAAGTACTCTATCAACTAATGTTATGAACAATAAGTCTGTGCCGTAAAATCACTTTCAAACCCTTGCCAGCCTAGAGTCTTGGGAACTATATTTTATTATGAATTTCACCCTTTAAAATCACTACTGTGCTCAATATTAATAATTAAGAAGCTTGTCAAATATTCCATTAATTCTAACTAATATTCTTATATGGGACTTTGCTAGTAGGTTATTATTTATAATTGTTAAACATGTAATTCAATATATAAATAAGAATTTGTTACCTCTTTTTGGGCAAACAGATCAAATGAACTAAAGTGCCTTGCTTCACACACATTAAAAATTAAGATAATTTGACAACTATCTCCTTAATCTCTGGGGCCAGTCCACTGAGTTTTAAATGAACGGATAAATGGCCTCAAAAATTAAAAACTGAAGAAGTCATGGATGTTTCCCTTCAGAAATGTTAGTGAGCCAATGGGCTATAAGGTTTATAGGATTGGAAATTAGTCAGATACAGGTTGATTATTTTTCTTTTTAATGTCAGATAAAAAACTGTAAAATCCACTCTTCTGTCAAAAATTTCTAGGTTAATTCATAAATATACAAATCTTTAACTAAGATTATATTTACCCCCCGTATTTCTTAAAAAGACAGATAAGAATACTAAAACAATGCTACTTCGACTCACTAGCTCAGGGTCCCTACTCAAAGTGTTTCCACTCTTGTCTCTGGGTGAATGATTTCCAAGCTTTATTCCTAGTCCAATACCCTTTTTAAACTTTTTTCTTCTTTTTCCAAAAGCTCATCTACTATCTCCATCTCACTGTTCTGCCAGGGCCTGAAATATAGCACATCTTCAGGCAAATACATCACCTCTTCCAGGACTACCTTCTCATCCCAACATATTTTCTATTCATGTTAACTGGTCTCTGAGTCATACAGGCTTAAAACCTCAGAGAGACATCTTGATCATCTGACACCTCAATACCTTTCCCCCACTCTTCATAATCAGTTGACAAGTCTTGTGGGTATTTAATAATTCTCAAACTCATACCCACTGTACAATATTTTAGTATAGACCCTCAAAACCTTCTGCTGGAAAGTACTACCTTCTTTTGGCTACATTCTAGTTTCTTCCCAGGTCATTTCATCCTATAAACCATTGTTAAATTAATCTTCTGAATTTGTACTCTAATAATATCACTACCATGACTAAAAACCTTCAATGACTTCTCAATGCCTATCAAATTAGATACAAATTTTTGTACCTAGCTATCAAGATCCTTCAATTTGCTCCAACCCATCTCTCCAAGCTTTTCCTCCAACCTCTTCATCTATGTACCGTGTTCCTGCGAAATGTGAGCTTCTCACTGTACCCAGAACCAACAGTCTCCTTGTTTTTCTCATTTCTATCTATTATTTCCCACCTTGGGAGTATAGTATCTACTTCCCTTTTCCATAATCTTTGCCTGTGGAAACGGGAGCCATTCTCTAGGGTTTAGTTTAAATGCTACTTCCTTCAAGAAATTTTTCCTCATTCTCCTAACACTTATAAATGTGATCACTCCTTAAGTACTTAAAATAGCGCCTAGCACAAAGTGAGCAAGAAATGTTAACTATTATTTTCCTGTACACTTTCATCACACCTCTCTCATGCCATTTGCAAATTTTCTGACAATATTAGCTGGGTATGTGCTCTATGCTACTACCAGATGATCCAATCATGAAAGTAAAGTTTATATCTTCCTTATCTCTGTATTATTAACAGTGCACATAATGGTGCCGCGTATCTAGAGCAGTTCAGTAAGGACAATGGCAGGAAAGGAAGGAAAGAGACAAGGAAGGAAGGAAGGGAAGGAACCAGGGAGAGATCTTTCCAAGAGTTAATAAACAGCATAAAAATAAACAACCTCAGAGAACCACAAATTTACAAAATAACAAAATATTAAAATAAAGCTGTTATTTATAAAGCGAGACTAGAGGTGGCAAAAACAAAGATTTAAACAGCAGAGGGGCCGGCCCCGTGGCTTAGCGGTTGAGTGCTCACGCTCCGTTGTTGGCGGCCCGGGTTCGGATCCCGGGCTCGCACTGAGGCACCCCTTGTCCGGCCACGCTGAGGCAGCGTCCCACGCACGTACAGCAACTAGAAGGATGTGCAGCTATGACGTACAACTATCTACTGGGGCCTTGGGGAGAAAAAGGGAAAAAAAGGAGGAGGATTGGCAACAGATGTTAGCTCAGGGCCAGTCTTCCTCAGCGAAAAGAGGAGGATTGGCACGGATGTTAGCTCAGGGCTGATCTTCCTCATAAAAATAAAATAAAATAAAATAAATAAATAAATAAAAATAAACAGCAGATACTACTGAATATATAAACAACATAAGTTTCCTTTAATGTTACTATTTCAAAATAAGAAAACCGGCTACCTCTTTACTACCATTTGACATTTTGATCATTCTGTCAATATATTCTCTCGCCTTATCGTGGTGACCAACGTGCCATAAAAACAAGCCTGCGTGGTACAAAGCTTGTGGTCCAGCTCCCTTACGTTGCTCCTTCACTTTGGCATCTGATTCCAGAATAGCTTCTCTATCTGGGAGGGCAAAAAGACATTAAACGAAAATGAAATTCTTGATCAAGTAGTTATAATAGGTCAGATGACTAACAGAGCAGAGAATATAGTTCTCTCTATAGCAGCACTGTTCAATAGAAATAGAATGCAAGCCACATATGTAATTTAAAATTTCCTAGTAGCCACATCAAAGAAGTAAAAAGAAACAAGTAAAATTAATTTTAATTATATATCTCTCATTTAACCTAATATATCCAAATTATCATTTCAACACATAATTGACATGAAAATTATTAATGAGATACTTTGCTTTTTTTCCTTCTTACTAAATCTTTAAAATCTGGTATGTATTTTACACAAAACACATCTCAATTAAGATACTAAAGTTTCTTCAGAAATACTTGATTTGTACTTAGATTTCATAAAATTTATAGTTGAAAAAGCAGATTCATATACTTGGTCTAAACATAAGTTTTCTAATAACTGAATCAACTATCAGTTTTAAATTTAAAAGTAAATTAGAAGTTAGTTAAATTTAAAATTCAGTTCCTCAAACTAGACACATTTCAAGTTAACAACTACCGTCATGCACACAACGGCTCCATAGTTTATAGTGTTCCCAAGACATAAAGGCTATATATGCAAGTATTTTTTAATAATAAGACCTGAAAAATTAGTAATGATTTTTAAATGATACAATTATTAGGGGCAGATTCTGGACTAGTACTCAAATTACCCAACTCCCTAATCCAATTTTAAAATATATAAACATGCCAGACTAGTGTTACAGGCCAGCGAAAGGGTAGTATAATTAATGTTACTTACATAGCTTAATACTGACTGCTCGATTGCTCCCTTAAATAGGTGGTTTATTTCTAATAACTCTAATCACTTCTATTAAATCCACTATATAAGAGTGTGTGTTAGGACACAAACGTCAACTAGATCCAAATCCTGGATCAAGTCAGAATCAGGATCAGCTATGCAATAAGGAAGAAGAGATGTCGAAGTTGAAGGCTGTGACTCTAATGGACTGCACCTTTCTGGAAATGCCCCAAAGTATGTGACTCTTTCTTTTAACTCCAATGATACAAATCTAAATTTAAATGTGGAATTATCAGGGAACAACCTTACGAGTTTAAGAAACAAAATTGTTTCTGGAGAGCTACAGATTGATTAACCACCCACCTGAGTACCTTCAGAAATTTTCAATAAATCGTCATGATACAGAAACAGAATTTATCCAGGGCAGGAGCAGGCATTGTACTTTCCCGCCCAGATTTCTGTCAAGTCCCTAACAGGGCATCAGTTAACTGTGACACTGTCTGCACAAAGCTGGCTCTTGCCAGATGTCAGCTCAAGTTCTTACTGCGTCATAGCCCTTTTATAATCAGGGCTTACACCAGCCTTCAGGAAGAACACACACTAACAACCTAGGCCTTTCCTAGGCAATACTGACAGACATCCAGGGCCCTGCTGAGCTCAAGCCCACTGAGCATCATCTCTGGTGGAAAGCAGAGTCAGTATTCAGGTGCCTCTAAACAATATTTCTACCTCCATCTTTTTAGTGTCCTGGAAATCACATTTCCCAACAGAACCAATACTGTCGGGAATAACCAATTAAATGAAAATTTGACTCTTGAAAGAAAACATTTTGTACTAATAGCATTTTTTTTTTAGACTTACTGACCACAGCTCTCCTGTGCAAATTCTCTATTCCAGCTAACCATACTCCTGCTGGAGCACAGAGAAACAGAATCCACAGAAAAGCCTCATCCTGAACCACTTCCATGTATCTGCCCATTGATTACTTCTATTTGACAAACACGCTTTATATTCAAAACATACCTGTTCTTCAAAGACTAGATAAAGTCCCCATCTTCCACAAAGCCTTCCTAGCCTATTCCTATGGATTAACAGTACATACCATTTTCAATTAACTATGAACTCATTTGTTTTATTTCTTACCATTTTATTTAGTAACAGCATTAGAATTTAATCTTTGTGGTTTTTACATTTTGTTTTCTCAACTAGATTATAAACTAGATGTCATGAATCACTTCTTACAATTCTTTTACATCTTCTAACAGTATCTGACACAGTCCCTTGCAGAAAGTAAGCATCTAGTTGTTAGATCTGTTTACCTGCCAGACACATTAATGTTTTAAATAACTTTTTATTGATACGTGTATGTGCAGTGAAGGAGGTATGTCATACTTTGCTTAAGAAAAGCACTGTTTTCTAACATTTAAAAAACTATTCTATGACATTTGGTTATTGTCTAATTATTTGAAACAAGATCTATATTTACAATGCTATTAGCTATTACCGGATATATGTGGAAGAATACAATGCTATTTCTTCTTTAGTACCTATAATTCTGATATTCTTCTGCCACAGTCATTAAGATACACTATATATTAAGACAGTTCACACAACTTTAATTGCTGGTTTATGTATAAAGTTCCTTCTATAATCTAGTCATATTTCCCAAGCTACTACTGGATAAAAATTTACTGAGTATCTTCCAAGAGCTAGCCCCTTAGGGGGATGTAAAGGTTTTCAAGAAGCTTCAGATATAGTAGAAGAGATAAACTGCATGTAGCTGTATGTTTGCACATAACAAGTTGTAAAGTTGGCTGCTGCACAGCAATTTATGTATACACCTATTTGGGGCCGTCCTTTTTTGTTTGATTAATAATTGCGATTATACATTCACCTTTACATTAATTCAGACAATCCCTATATATTAATGAAACTTCTGCCATAGGATATAAGGAATATGAACGTAATATAAGACACAGATTCATTGTGATTGATGAATTTATAATCTTGTCAGGAAGATAAAACAAATATGATATAAATAGTATCCATAGATAATATAATACAGTGTAATCGGACTGAATGCCAAGGTAATTGAGAAAAATAAAAATGAAGTGAGTAGGAGAAATGGTCCTAAGCATTGCACTCAAATACTATACCTGGATTAGGACTCATTTTATGTGCGTATATCAGTGCAATTAGAGAACAAAGTGATACATCTTGTTTATTTTTAATAGCCTCAAATTCTCGAAGAGCTTCTTGAGTTTTACCTGAAAATCAAAATTATGAAGTGAAAAATTGTTCTTAGTGCAAAATACGAATTTAAAACTTAAGGAACATGTTTAATAGTCAGCACATACCTTCCATCAATGTGCCATAGGCATGATAAAACCTGAAGACTGGGTCATTACCATACCTCTTCATTCCTTCGCTGGCAACAAGTAACACATGATGGAAATATCTCTCTTGACAGTAGTAATTAATCAAAGTCTAAAAGGAAATAAAGACTAAACATTAAAAAAAGATTCTGGTGCTCTGAAATACTCTAAGCAGATATTAATCTAAAATCTTGAATAATCTAAACCTTAGATAATGTGATTCTTTTTCTTCCGAGTTCCTTAAAATATTGTTAAAGGCTAACACTTAATAAGGAATACAGATCACAATGAACACAAAACTCAATGTCTTCTAATAATTTCAATTTTTTCTCCTAATACTGAAATCGGGTTACTTTGACCTCTTTTCTTGTCCACATTTTCTTAAAGGTTTTAGAAAGCAGGAATATAAACAAAAAGCAGGAATAAGGAAAAAAAGGAAAAGAGGCTTCCATTGCCAGACCTTTTAAAAAATCTTACTTCTTTTTAAAATACATATTTTGTTTTTATAGCATTACAAAGTAATGACAAACTCAGCAATTTACTGTCAAATGTTATCTTGTTTTTTATCGAGTTCTATAACAAATAGTTGTCAGTAAGAACAAATGATCTAAACAATTTTTAATAGAAATTATCTTCAAGCTTTTTTCAAAATTATATTATTTAGATTTACAAGGCAGAAAAACTATTATCAGGAGATACTAAGTTCTGATTAACTGGGTCTACACTTCACACTATTTTTCTCAGGATCATATCTAAGGCTTAGCTGCTACCCTAATCAAAGAGGGAAGCCACATTCACCATGGCTGTGATAGACCTGATTCACCTCCACAAACCAATTTGGGCCATCCCATACCTACTCTGACTCTATCCCTGGTTCAGCAGGAGTGAGAAATATGGATGATGCACTGATTGATAGGATCAAAATATAAGTGACTAGACAGCTCTTTCTTACAGTCTATTGTTTCTGGAGGGCTACAGTCCACATGCTTCTCTAGAACAGAGTTAGGCAAACACTCTCTGTAACTTTTACTTTGCTTCTCTTCTTGTGGTTACTGCCCACTAGTCCTCTTCTCAGCCACGTTTCTTGAAAGCGTGATCCGTACTCCATGTCTAAGACCCTACAGCATATCTCAGTCAAGTGCAGTTTTCCTCCAGTGCCCCTTCCCGAAGGCCACAAATGACCTCCTGGTTTGTCACAACTAAGGACACTTTTAATATCAGCTTACTTGACTTCTGTCCAGCATTTAGTGTCACGAAGCACCTTTAACTCTCCTGAAAGGCTGTAGCATGGTATCACAATAAGGACATGGATTAGAAGGCAAAAAGGCCTGGTTTCAAACTTCTGGTCCATCTTACAGCACCTCAGTTTGCTCATTTGTAAAATGCTGTTAGTCCTTTACGGGTCACTATAAGGATTAATTATATCACACTGTAAAACTCCTATTCTGGAAAAAAAGATTCCTCTGAACCCCAGTTGTTGATGAAATAAGAAACCATGTGTCCAGCCAAGACCTCTCGTCTAAGCTTCAGATTCATCTTCCATTTGCCCCTGCACCCAGCCAGAAATCAAGTCATGGAACTCTCCCTTGTCATCTGCCCCATCCCCCTAAGCCTAACCAGTCAGTAGGTTCTTCTGTCTCTCTAGTCTACTTCTCACTTTCCATACCTATTACCACCACCTTGGTTCAGGTTAGGTTGTTCAGTCCAACAAACATTTACTGACCGCCTACTCGTGTCAGGCACTCGGCTAAGCACTATAAATATGAAGATGGATAAGACACGCTGCTTGCCCCAGAAATACTTACGTTTTTCAAACAAGACTAGAATTTAAAGACTCACTCAAATACAATGTTGTAAATCCAAGAAAACAGTTTACAAGTTGCTTTGGGAATGTAGGAGGATGAGGGTAGGGTGTGGGAGGATAGAAGAGTAAAATTAAGGGAAAGAATCTTGGGGAGGACTTCAGAACTGACTCTTGATTTACAAACTCCTCACTCCCCCTCCCCACACATATACACTCTTCCTGTTCCCCTTTCACGATTCTTGAGGAAGGTACAGGAGTTAGCCAGGCAGAGGAACTGCAACAACACGGAGATAAGAAATCAGCAATGAAACAGGGATAGGGTGGTGATGGAGAGGACTAAAAGATATCGAATATTCTAGCACAGGGATTGGCAAACTATGGCCGGTGGGCCATATCTCGCCTGCTGCCTGTTTTGGTATGGCCAGCCAGCTGAGAATGATTTGTACATTTTCAAATGGTTGAGGAAAAAAACCACAAGAAACAAAAGAAGAAAAATACTTCATAACATGTGAAAATTATATGAAATGCAAATTTCAGTGTCCATAAACAAAGTTTTATTGGAACAAAGCCATGCTCATTTAAGTATTGTCTATGGTTGCTTTCACGCTACAATGGCGGATTAGATGCCACAGAGACCCTATGACCTCCAAAGCCTAAAGTATGTACTATCTGGCCCTTACAGAGAAAGTTTGCCATTCGCTGTTCTAGAATCTTAAGTAAGAGGGAGTTTATTGGATGAGGAGGTTGGAGAGGAAGGTAGGCTCCAGAAGGGCTTCATATTAAGGACTTGAATTTGCTCCTCTAGTCTAAGTGATGAGGAGCCCCATAATGTTTTTTTAGCATGAATGTGTCTTTATTAAAGAGTTCATTTGGGTGGCAGCAGAAAGGATAAATTTAAGGCGACGAAAAAAATTTAAGGAGATGTGACCAGTCTTCACAGGAAGACAATATAAAGACTCAAAAAAAAGCAAAGACTTGCAAAAAAGCAAGACACTCCAGCACACCCTATCACTGTCAAATTGTCCTCCATCCACTTACGACCATCCAACACAGTACTGTCTGAACCTCACTGCTCAAATGTAAGCTCCAAGAGTGGGAAGGGTTTTCTTAGTTGTCTTACTGAAGGGCATATTATCTTCAGGCTTTAGAATAGTGCCAGTCACAGAAGCACTCAATAAATATTTGTTGAATTAATTTGATCAAGGTTTTTTCCCACCATTAGACTGTAAAATTTGTGAAGGCTGTAAAATCGGTTCTGTTCATCACTCTCTAGCTTCCAGTGGACACACAGTAAGCTCTCTATCAATATGCGCTGACCCAGCGAATCAGTGAACAAATGAAACGGAGGAGACCAACATCCTACAAAGAAACTTATTTTCAAGCCTCATGTCTTTGTTTTCAGATCATCATTTCTTAAGCGGACTGTATTTAATATTTGCTGAATGGATGAATCCGTGATAAACAGAGAAGACCATCACCCTAAAATAAAGACTCCTCCATTTTTAAGCCTACGTCTTGAATTGTTTTCATATAATCTTTCTGTGCTCCTTTTACGTTCAACGGGGGGAGATGGCACTAGTTTGCTCTGAGTCCTTAAAAATCGCACCCGGGAGGCGCAGTAGGTGTCCTATGTCGACCAAGCTTTCTGAGCAAACAGGCTACAAAAGTAAAAGTGAACACAACAACTAGGGTGGGACGAGCACACTAACGGCAATTCGGGAAGCAGCGCGCTGGGAAGGCTGCCCAGACCTCAGGATCCCAACGCAGGGCCCGGAGGTGGACCAGGTGAGGCGGGCTCCAGGCCCACACGGCCAGGCGGGGCCCGCGGCGAAGGTGGGCAGCAAAGGCACAGCGGGGGACTAATGGCCTCGCGAAGTCGGCCCGCGCTCTCTCCACGCCCCCCAGCCCCTCGCCACCCGCCAAAGCCACCCTCGTCCAGGCCCCGCCCGCTCACCTTCAGCCCCTGCGAGTCCATGGCTCCCTCGAGGATGGGCCGCGGGCCTACCGGGCTTGCGCCCGCCGCAGCCCCTCAGAAGAGCCAGGGGCGCAGCGCTCCGCGCAGGAGGCCCCAACCCTGCTCGCGCTCCGGGAGGGGCGGGGCGGGCCGGGCCAGGGCCGCGCCGCCATTGGTTGCCGGCGGGAGGGGGCGGGCCTCTGCTGCAGGGATTCCTCGCGGAGGGGCGGGCGGGGACCCCGAGGGAGGCTGCGGATTGGGAGTGGAGCGCGACCGGATGGTGGGGAGGGCAAAGGAGAGCGAACAGGGACACGGCGCTTGGAGGACAGTGGGTGGGCGGGCCCGAGGATATGGAATTAAGGAATGAAGGAAATGGGAGAGGAAGTAGGAAAAAAGGCAGTCTGTTTCCCATCGCTGGCTACAAAGAAAGGCACCATTTTCTGCAGGTTTGTGTAGAGGCAGATGCCCGCAATGCGGCTATTTGAAGACCTGACCAGCGCTGAGAAAAACCTTTTAACTTTTACGTGTAGTAGTTGTATTATGGCCACAAGGTGGCGCAGAAAAATCACAAGTTCTTAACAGAAAGGGGATAAAGCTTCTTGGGCTCATCTTTGCAGTCCCGTGTTTTTTGTTAGATTGCATATTAAATTAGTCCTTTTTTTGCCCATCCTGATGATGAGAGGAACGTATTTTTTCAATATTTCTTTTTCTTTAATGATACTGCTGATTTTTTTAAACTGACAGTAAAATGAATCCTTATGCAAACTGTTATGTTTGTACCTGTCAGGCAACTGTCAGCTGCTCGTAGAATTCTTCAGAGAATTAAATTGAAACATAGTGGAATAAGAGATTTCCTATTCCTGCTTAAAGATATTTTAAAAATAGTGGTTTGAAGTTTGACGTTTAAGTGATCTTTGTAGAATCTTTTACATAAATTCCAAATTTTGATCTTATTGTTAATTATCTTACCTTATCTATGATTCAAAGTTGCCTTAATCAAATTTTAAATTTGTGGAGGAGTCAGTGAATGTTGACTTTTTCGCATGCCAGTAGTTAGGTAATGACCATCTTGAGAGAAAGGGTGGCTACTATCCCAGGCTTCAAGGCTAGGTGATATTTCTCACTGGTTTCTCTTTAAAAAACATTTCACCCAAAAAGGCACATATTATTTTTATGAAGATTGCTTTTTGTTTCCAACATTCATAGTCAAGCTAAACGTTTGTGGTGATGCACAACTGGTAGTATCTTCTGGTCTGATTTTCAAAGCATGTGGATTAATCTGCACTTGGTATGCATCAGAGAATACCACATGGTGCTCATCCAAGTATATAATCTCGAACTGTATGCTTTTGGTTACAAGTGAAAAGTTCATCTGAAAGAAAATATCTAAGGATCATGGTTAAAGGAACAGATGATCAAGATACCTTTCTGAGATTTTTAAAGTCTAAATTTGGGCTGGCATACCATCAAAAGGCTGCATACTTGGACCTAATTAGCCCTTTATAGAATTTCCTTCAAATTTTGTTTGACGGTTAAATTATATAGCAAAAAACATCATGCCTGGCATTTCATCAGTGTTTGTTGGATTAAAACTACTCTGGGAATTTGCTTTGATGTCCCTGGTAACTTGATGTTCCCTGCATAAGATCTCATGTGAGAAATTTCTTTTGGATTTCAGGCCATGAAAAACTCTGTCTTCCTTCAAAAACTGATGTGTTCTTCAACTCAGACATTTTTATTGGCTCACTTTTGCCTACCAACTTTTGAGTCTGGCATCTAAGACCCTTTACCCTATTGTCTTTTCAAAGCTTATCTCCTACCTCCCCCTTCACAGAGCTTTTATTTCAAGCAAGTGGGACAACCATTCCTTCTTCTAGGAATGCTTTCTCTTTCTTTGCTCTGAGCTCTTTCTTCATCTGAGAAAAATCTACTCTTTCTTCAGAGTTCATCTCCAATCTCAATAGCAATGAAGCCTTTAGGGATCACCATAACTGGATGGTTGTGAGAGATTGCATGGTGTAGTAGAAAGAATATAGTCTCTCAGACCTGAGATGGAGCTCCTATTATGCTATTTACTTTTGTGACTTGCAGCAGTAGTTTCCTGAGCTTCATTTTCCTTATTTACTAAAGAAATTAAACACCTAACAGACATATGAAAAGTTCTTGACACATAATAGGCGTTCTATCAGCAATAATTTTCCATTAAATACATGGTGCTCTGTAAGACTTACTGTGCTTGTGTATTCTTAGTATTATAGTTATGGTGTATTTTTTGTTTGTTTGTTTAATCTTCTCTACTAAATGGTGAGCACCTTAAAGCCACCCAATCTATTGTAATAGGTAAGAGCTTGGTCCCTGGAGATAGGTCATCTGCAATTAAATTCTGATAACACCATTCACTACTTGTTCACTGGGAAAAATTACTTAAACTGTCTGTGCTTCAGCTGTAAAGTGAGATGTAATACCTCAGAAAGTTATTAAGAAGATTAAGTGAATTAATATTTAATGGACACATCAGTATTAGGTGTATGGTAAGCATTGAATAACTTTAACCTATAATTATTTGTACTGCCAACTACTCCAAACACAGAATACAGTATTGAGTCCATCAGCATTTAGTAAATCTTATAGGACTATTGGGGCCCTTCAGTTGAGTCTGTTTGGCTTTCTTCTCCCCAGTTCTTACACTGATCCACTTGTATCTATATTACTTCATCATATATTTAAGAAGTTAAAAGAAAGCACTTAGGTAAAATAGATGGTTCTAGTGAAGACAGAAGTAAAAGTAAGTAGACAAAAAATAAGATGAATACATGTCATCGTTAAATCTGGGAGCTGGAAAGAACTTTGGAAACTATTGTCTGACTTTTTTCTTTATTTTACAAAGGAGTAAAATGAAGCTCAAAGATATAAAATAATCTACCCAAGGTCCCACAGTTTTCTACTCCCAATCTAGACTTCAAAGCAGTTTTGAATAATGATAAGATGAAGCGTCTGTCTTGTCTTCTCTTCTTAAGGCTACTACTATGAAGTTGAAATAGGAGGGATAGAGGTTAAAAAAGTTTGACACCAAAATAAACTAGCACACAGTTCAGTCTCAGAGGTGACATCATGGAAAAGGTAGAGGTTAACTGAAGTCAGAATTGCTGAATTTGAGTTAAGACTCTATCCCTTAATAATTTTGCAACTTTGGGCAAGTCATTCATTTTTCTCTGCTGTAGTTGATACGTTTGTAACAGATAATTGGAAATGAGATTGTAACGTTTGCTGTGGCAATGTATAGACTAAATGAGATTATGTGGAAGTATTTCAAAATTTGAAAAGCACTATATAAAAGTTCATAGCACATTTACAGGAAAACTTCATGACACAGTTACAGGAAACCTCCTGAACTAATGAGCTGACTATGGAGCAAGCCATCTTACCTCTCTGAGGTTAGGATCCAGCCTTCCATATGCTCTCTGGTGCTTTTTTCTTTTCCAAGTAACACAGTACAAAAAATACTGTACTTTTGAATCATGTGTGAAGCATGATGTCTGCTGATGCAAAAATTAAGATGATTGTCATAACTCCTCCCTGTAAATTCTATGATTTTATGCATTTAAGTTAGAGAGAAGATGATAATGGTCACTCACTTGCTTATCACATTTCTTTTGCTAAATGACACTATGGAGAAAGTTGAGGAAGTGGTCTAAGTTCTAACAGTATGCTGTTTAATCATTCCTTCGTCCATTCATTAAACATTTAGTGAGTGCTTATGGCAGAAAACAAAATTCTTGTTCCTGCTCTCTTAGAGTTTAAAGTCTAGTAAAGGTAGATAGACATTGAATAGATATTGAAAGGAAAGGAATAAATTACAAGTAGTGACAGCTTTAATAGCTGTTTTACTGAACTTGTTTGCTTGCACTTTACTGAAGTGCAAGTAAACAAGAGACTCCATTGAGTGGTCTCTGCCCAGGTTTAGGAATTATAAATTCATGTCGCTTGTTATAGTCCAGGGAATCTTTCCACTCAATTCCTACAACTGACTTCTTTCAGACCATTGTATAATGCTTTGTTTTTTTAAAAAAATACCTAAGCAGCTTAGATATCTGAAGGCTAAGAGCCTTTGATAACAGGAAATTTGCTTCTTACTCACCTGAACTATCAGATGTAATGAATTTTGCTGCTCAAATACCGTGACAGAGACTTACTAGGAGAGTTATTTTTTCTCTCTTTTTTTTTATTGGCTATATCTTGACATTTCATCTATGTAAAAGTAGGAGAGAGAAGACACAGAAAAATACATTTCAAAAGAGTCTGGTGTTTTGAAATAGAAATAATGAATTATTTAAATGTTTACAACTGTGATATACAGAACATCTTGACAAGATGCCATCTGCCTTTCCTCTACTTATTTAAAGAATCTTTTTCTGGTTGATAGAACAAGATGGAAGAATAGCGATAATTGACCCCTCTGCCTGGTGTGACATTGAGGTAGGCAGGACCTTGTTTTAGATTTTACGCAGTTAGGTCTCAGTTCACATCTGAATGATCTTACCCAACATCAGATTCACAGTACGCATCTTCCTAGACACTCTATTATTTCCAGACATGAGTTAACTGAAGCTCCGTTCTAATTTTTACCTTACAGTTGAGAAAAATCAGGCTTTAGCTTTCTAGGTGTCTGATTCTTGATAACTTGGTTTATATCAGTTTCTGTAGTCACCAACACTGCTTAGAGGTAATACACACTAACATAAAACGTTGAGTTTGCAAAAATAAAGGAGGGGACAGGGACTCCATGCCTAGGAGACTTGAGGTTATGCAGGATGTTATGCTCTCGTGTGATCTTCTTTGGATATGTTGGATATAATTTTTCTGACTGATCTTCCTTTCTCTGCCTTTTCCATCAGTCTCTCCTTCCCCGCATCCATTTCAGCATCTGTGTATTAATAGCCACTGTATGACACCTCTGCTCTACTGAACTGCCTCTTCCCAGCTTGTCATCCAACCTGCTTGCTCTAAATATCTTTCATTCTGCCAGGTTGATTTCTTTTTCTATAAGAAATGAGGCCAGAGTTCATCAACGTATCACTTCACACTGGCGCACGTGACATTCCCTCCATCCTGAAGGCACCGACTCCAACTGCCTCTGAAAGACGACCTTTCCCATTCAGAGCAATGCCTGGAGGCAGTGCTTGTTTCCCTTTGACAGCTGAGGAGATTTTTTTTTTTCTCACCCCAAAGTATCCAGGTTTTCTCTTTTCACATCCAGCTCCTGGATATCATTCATTGGGTCCTCCTCATCAGCCTTACCGCTTGTCTGAATTGGCTGAATTAAAACAGCTGGGGCTCACACCTCAGGATCCCTGCTCATAAATCCATTTATAACTGGGCTTTCATTTGTGGCAGTGTATTTTTTTCCCTACATTTTTATTTTGAGAATTTTCAAACAAACGAAAAGTTGAACAGTCTAATGCATACTCCTATACTCATCGCCAGTGAACATTTTTGAGATGCTATTTTGTCATGCTCTCCGTATTTTCCATCCTCCTTGATTTGTGTAGATATCTATGCCATGAGTATTTTTGTCGCAGGGTGGAAACAAAAGACTTTAGAACTGTGCTGTCTAATCAAGTAGCCATTAGCCACATAAGGCTGTTTAGATTTACATTACAGTTAATTAAAATAAAAAATTAAATTCATCAGTTGCACTAGCCGCATTTCAAATGCTCGGTAGCCACATGTGGCTAGTGGTTACTGTACTGGACGGCACAGATAGAGGACATTTTCATCATCTCAGGAAATTCTATTTTACAGCATTTTAGAAGCCTTTTGAATCTTTTGTAAAAGACTAAGTTTATTAAAAAAATGAGTCTGCGTTTCTTGGTGGGTAGGAGGAGCCAGAGAAGTGCCTCTGAGGCAAGAGAGGAAGGAGCACGTTCCAGAAACAGGAACAGGGACAAAAACCAATAGAATCCTGTAATTTCTAGGGATCCACCCTTGATCTGCGGCAGTGCACCCAGAAGGGGGCAAAACTTCAGATAAGCGGGTGCATGGTGTGCTGAGTAGAGCTGAGTCCAGGCTACTGACCTCAGGGATCCATTTTAGTCTGGACAATAAGGATGTCATCAGAGGCTATAATGGATGCGATGGTCAAGAAACATCTCCCATTTTTTGAACACCATATATATATAAGCCTCCTGGGTTCTGGTTGAGGCCAAGGAGAAAAGGGTGTTTTAATACTGAGTGAGAATTTCCTGACAATCCAATGGGACTGATGCTCAGCTTTAAATTGTATTAGATTTAAAAGAAGAAGAAGAAATAGAAATTTCTCGCACATGTGAATTTGGGGACAGTGTTTCAAATCCACTAAAAAAATAGTGAAAGTTGTCTTTGGTGATTTTTTAAAGTATAGTGTACAAATATGTATATATACTTAGTAGCGTGTGTGTTTTTGGCCACCGGGGGACATTGTTTCCCCGGTGGGAAGCATAAGACAAGGAATGCTTTAGAGCAATGGTTCTCAAACTGGAGCATGCATCAGAATCGCTAGGAGGGCTTGTTAAAACACAGATTACTGGGCTGCCGCCTGCAGAGGTTCTAGTTCATTAGGGAGTGGGGAACCAAAAATGTAAATTTCTAACACATTTCCAAGTGATGCTGATGCTGCTGGTCTGGGGATCATGCTTTCAAAACCACTGCTTTAGTAAAAATTCTAAAATATGATATTAAGACTATTTATTGACCAAACTTGCTTTATCATTAAAGTGTTAGGATGGACACAGAGAACAATCTGGATTCTGTATTAATAGCTGGCAGTAGTTTAGCATAAGAAGTTTGTGTGTGATTATACCATTTTGGGGTGTCAATAGTAAGGACACTCTAGAAAGTCATCGTTTCTTTACAGTTGAAGTTCACAGTCTGTCTAGTCCAGTGGATGGGGCACAGCAACGAAGTTTAAGACCAAAAAACGTAATGGCTTCTGAGACTAAATTAGCTTAGGTCTAGACAGAACTAGATCCTCAAACCATTGGTTTAGGAGACACTCTCAAGATGTGTACCCAAATAGAACAGGATCTGAAATCCACTAATTCATTTCCAAATTGTAATTCAGACAATATCAAGGGGACTAAATTTGTCAGGGTAATCCAGAGTGAGGTTCTACATTAGAAATGCATTAGAGACTGGGATATGAACTCCCTGATGAAATACAGCCTCGTAGAGCAGAAAGAAAATCATCTTCCACAGGATCCTAAGAACTGGGTGACTTTTGTAATATTGGTATCTTTTTTCCCCCAAATAGTTATTATACTAAAATCAGTGTGTAGACAGCAGCTATCCCTTCTCATGAGAAATCTTTTTATATTGTCTTATAATCCTAGAAAACTAAGAGGTTTATTTGATTCACCATGTTAATTATGGTAGTTTGTTGTTTTTTCCACCAGAAATTGGTTTTATTCTCAGCAAAATAATGTTTTGAAACTAGAATGGACCTAAAAATTTATGTCTTCCAAAGCTTTCATTTTGTAAATGAGAATCCGATGTTCAGGAAAGTTAAACAATGAGCTCAAGGTGTTACAGATTTTATTAGAACAGTATTTTTCGTTTTCTGGAAGAGTGATTAAGAAACAGTAGCTTACTTAGGAAATTTGAAAGGTTAAGTAAATGTTTTTGATATAATGTTACATGCAGTAATAACTCATGGAAAAAATATAAACCAGGTTTTAGCAATGTGCATCTTTAGGCTTCTTATTTTCTACTGTGTAGTTTTTGTAGTCTTGATTTTGTGGCAATAATTGTTTTGCCACTGTAATGAAAAAACAGAGATAACATCTATTTTAGAAATAAATGTTGCAATATTTTTCAATATTTTAAAATAAAAACTGTATTGCTGAATGACATTGTTTCTTTTAAGTAAAATTGTTCATAGATAATTTAAAATACATTCTTTATCATTCATACGTTATGTAGGAATTGAATAGCAGCAAATGGCTAATAGTATTTGTTAAAAATCTTCATTTTCATTCTCAAGTCAACTACTTTTTTGAATAATAATATGATGTCATGCAGCTCCCACTATCTGAAAGATGACATTGTTGGGCATGCTGCATTACGTTGGGTTCACTGCATTATTGGCTTCATGATTTGGTCCTAAATTTCAAGATATTTTGAAGGATGTTTTCAGTTTGCCATATCTATTCAAGCTGGTGGGTTGTTAACTTACTTAACTTTTTAAAAAGCACAGTACAGCCATTGCTGTATACTATGTAAGACGGGCATGGTTCCTGCCCTTACAGATGTTATGGTTGTAGAACTGTTTGTCCTAGAAGAGATGTTGGGAGAGGAAAAAGTAAAGAGTATCCTTTGATGGCCCATGCTTCGAGGAGAAGCATCTACACCTAATCCAGCTGTCTCATATAAAAATGGAAAATGTGAATATCTTTGACATAGAAAATCCAGTTTAGGAATTTATCCAGAAGGAGTACTCATAGGTTTCACAAAAATACAGGAAAAAAATATTCATTACAGGCTTGCTAGCTATAAAGCAAAACTGGAAAAATCTAAACGTCCATCAGTAAGTGACTGGTTAATTACATCTATAAAATGGAACACTATGCACCTTTTAAAAAGAATAAGGCAGATTTGTATGTGCCAAATGGAAATATATCCAAGATATATTAATTGAAAGGTCAAGTTGCAGAACAACATAAAAATATTATATTATTTATAATAACAAATAAAGAATACATTTGAATATGTATAAAACAATGCCTGGACAGTTACTCAAGAAACTGTTCTAAGAGGAGAGTGGGAAAATAATATTTTATACCTTTCTGTACTGTTTTAGTTGTTTTCTTAAATAATAGACGTGTATTATTTTTATAGCCCAACAAAAAACAACAGCAAACTTCAATGAAGTTTGCAAAGATCTATGGGTACCGGTGCCATTCCCTCTCATAACTTAAATTCTCATGTTTATCATAAGATGCTATTTGAGTGGTAAAAAGCGTTCCACAGCCTTAAAATATTAGAATGATCGTTGGCCTAGAAGTTAATGTTTCCTCTGTGATCTCTCTTGGTATTGGGAGTTTATGTCAATGAATGGCCACCAGTTGCTCAGATTGTCCTGCACAAAGGCGCCAGCTGAAATCCAACCTGTGTCTCAGTTGCCGAATCCTTTGTCTCAGTGTGTAGCTGTTTCCCCCAGAAGAGAAAAGGGGACCTTACCCTAACTTTTACAAAAGTCTGGATGAGCTAATTGTGTCCCTGATGTTGGAACTTGTTCTCCTTTAGTAAACCTAAAACATATATGCTGAAGATTAAGCTATTTCATTCTGTTTATTCAGCCCATATTGCTGGGAAGTCTTTGGGCACATTACAGTATCATACTGAATCAAACTCTGTAACTCGGGGGTGCTACTTGGTGATGCCAGCACATTCTGACTTTTACGTATTGTATTCAGTACTATAATCAACTAATGATGAGTTCCTGAAGCTTTGAATCTCCTCAGCAGGTTGACTTCTGCTGCTTTATGCTGATCATAAAACTCTCCTGGGGAGCTTACTGTAGCTTCCTCCTTTCTCCTTCTAGCAGTATAACTAAATAGACATTTTCAAGCCCTTTTCTGGGGATTCTGATTTAATTTGAGGTGAGACTTGAAACTGTGTTTTTAGCTACTGCCCACGTAGGTTTTTAGAATTAGATGAGTTAAAAAAAACACTGTGTTAAGATTGTTGAAAGGTAGAAGAGGTTATATAATAGGCCCAGACACTTGGAGCCCACCATATTGAAGTTATCTTTGAATTGATTTGGACATTGAAGGCATAGTCCACGGAGAATGCCGTGGAAATACCTAGGTTTTCTTGTGGGGAAAGGGGAGAATCATAAAGTCCTAAGACATACCTGGCTAGTTTTACTAAATTTCATGCAATTAACTGCCTAACGAGTTTTATTTCATAACGTATGACAAATAGGACAACCTCTGCTGTATTTGAATGAAGTCATTCCTCACTCCCCTTGTCTCTGAAATATTTCTGTAACTGTAACCATTCTCCATAAATCCCATTATCCACCTCTTTACATATTTTTATGATCACAATCTTGTAGTTAGTATATTTTTCTCTAGCACTGCGCCTATTTCAGGTTATCAGTCAATATAACTCAAGAGACGATTTCCCTAAGATAGGGCAAATGGCTGCACTTATGACTGAGGTGGCTCAAAGGCACAATCTCTTTTCCTTCAGAAATTTGTGTTTTCTATAACTGCAAGAAATACTGATGAACAAGACGTTTCTTCACCATCCTTGATGAAAGAAAAACATTAATAATGCAGATAAGAATCAGGCCAAGTGATGTGGATGAGAAAACAAGGTCCAGAAGCCCTAATTCCTTTTAGAGGAATAAATTAAAAATGGCAAGCTCGATAGCTCCACCATAGCAAAGAAAGATGTGAGTATTATATAACCTTTAAGGTCCAAAGAGTTAAAAATCAATTTATGGACTCTTATACTTTGGAAATATTTATGTATATACATATCTATACATATACATATCTATCTATATGCATATATATTCTATATAGGTGTAGATATGTACCTACACTTATGTCTATTTTTTATAGGAAATAGGTAGTGTATGTGCTCTTACGGATGTAATATACATCCATTTAAATATTTATTATATATATCCAATATTACTATAATATACCAAGGCTGATTTTCATTTGTAACCTTTGTGATGTTTTATTACTTTCTATATTAGCATATAATGATAGCCTTCTGATATAGTATATAGAGAAAGGAGAAACATCTTAGAGGGGTAAATAACTCTTTTAAACATGGAACTATTTAGATCATTGTTAAAAATTAATTAATTAATTTGCTCGTTTACTAAATATCTACTGAGCACGTTCTGAATGCAAAACACTATAGAAGATACAAGGTATTTCAGGCCAGCATCTGCCTATCAGACACCATCTGGTGTGTATGTTCTTGTGGCAGAAATGGAGGAGGAGGGTGATGAGAGGAAGAAACCCATATTCCAAACCACTGCATCAAGGCAGTGCAAGCGCCTGCAAATGGCATATAGGAGGTAATCCTATTCCCTGGTTTGCCAAATAAAGTCCTGGTTTATCCCTGTTGTTCTAGCATAATTATTTATAGTCTTCTCCATCACTCTCAAAAATGTCCAGGTTTGGAAATATGCATCAAAATCTCCTAGAAGTTCATAGGAGAGAAAATTCTCTTCCAGTAATAAGAAACCAGGAAACTGTCACTGAACTCTTAAGGATAGGTTGGGTAGAAAGAGAGATGATGAAGGTAGTCAAGGCTTATGGCTCATCATTCCTGCCTGTTTTTCCCAGTAGCTTCTTAAATTATATCCCTGCTTTCATTTCCTTTTCCTTCAAGTCAAAATCTGCTCCAGCACCTTCACTTCTATCTCCACTTCTTTTACAAATGTCTTAATGGTTCTTCATCACCATAGGGAAAGGCCAAAGCCCCCACAGACATTCAGGGCCCTTCCTTATCTGGCCCTTGTGTGTATCTCAGTCACTGTGAATGCTCATTTTCACTTTCACAACATTGAACTATTGTGAATGCTCTGAACGTGGCATCCTGTTTCTCATTTCCATGTGTGTCATCATGGAAATGATCATTTGGTCATCATCATGAGGACAAACACTTATATAATAATTACTATATGCTTGGAACTGTTGATCTGAAAGCTTTATTTGTATCAACTCATTTAATCCTCATAAGAATTATTATTACCATTTTACAGTTGACAAAATTGAGGCAAAGAAGGGTTGAGAAACTTTTCAAGGTCTTTCAGCTAGTGAGCAGTATAGCTGATATTTGAATCCAGGCAATCTGGTTCTGGGGTCTATGCTTTTGGCCACTATTCTGTAATATTTCTGCTGTTTGGGCTGCCCTCCCCCTCTCATTGTTCAAAACCCAGATCAGAATTTACTATTATAATCATCCCTGTGTCCTCCAATAGAGTTACTCATCCGTTCCTCTATAGACTCTGTAATTTGTACTTAACTTCTTTTGCTGAGCTAGAATGATAACCCAAACAATAACAGATATTGGGAAAGGGAGTTGACTTTTGGCTAGTTTTGTTGGTGGCTGAGAGGAATAGAATATGGTCAGATCAGTTTTGGACATGTTAAGTTGAAGGTGAAAGTCGAATATGCAAGTATAAGAGACCAACAGAAAGCTGGAATTGCAGCACCAGCAGGGCAAAAAGGCTGATGCTGCAGTTTAAATCTAAAAGGAGAGAAAAAAATAAACTGTAAAGGCAAAGAATCTAAAATATAAGAAGAGACCTCGAATAGTTGCGTGGAATGTAAAGGAAGATACCGTTTAATGAAGCAGGTGGTGATCACTATCATCATTAAATTCTAAAAATCTGCCAAACTTGGTGAAGCCTGAATAAAGATCATTGAATTTGGCTGATTGTAGACTGGTGGGAGGGGGAGCCAGATTTGAGAGCATTAAAGAGAAAGAGAAGGTGTTTTGGAAAAATAAGATATACCATTGGTTTAATATTTGAATCTGTTAGAGTCACAATTTATTTCAATTGCTTGAAGAAGAAAGATAAAGCCTATATTTTTAGCTTTCCAACAAAACACACACACACACTATGGCAAGTTTAACGCAGGGTAGTAAATTCATTAATAGTGTAGTAAGCAAATTAAGTTTTCTATGGCAATTTATCTTTTCATGAAGAATTTACACTTAAAATGTCATTTCCTATAAGTTAATTTTAAGAACTTTCTGATCTCTATGCCCTCATAAATAAAGGCTACATTCTTGGAAAACAAACCAAAAAAAGAAAAAAATGCTGCAGTTAACAACTGAACAGCTCTGTGAACATCTTGCCCTTCTAAGTAAACGTTAAATAGAGATGTAATTCATGACAACCAGAAACACAATGTATACAGCTTTGCTTCACATGGGTAATGCTCTTTGTTCCTATATCCACCTTTTGTAAGTATTTTCCAGTCTTGTCCTCATGATGTTATTGAGAAGGATAAGAGCCAGCATAGCATTTTGAAAACTCAATGTGCTTATGTCAACAAGATTATTCACAGCCAGGTTTTCTCATCAATATCAACTGGGACCTATATTTCATTTGATTTTAACCAAGAGTGAAAGTGGTGAGTATAGAACCCTGATTTGAGAAGGTAATTTTTAAAAGGAATGAGATAATGTGACAGTGGATAAAGATGTATCAGAGTTGAGCAAAGTTATTTTTCAAGATTAGAAAAAGCAATTTTGAAAGTGCAAAGCCAGACAGAAAGGATCAATCAAGAAGGAGAGAATAAAGATACAAGAGAAGGGGAATAACTCATAGAGCAAGGTATCAGGGTATATGGAAGAGAATGGGGAAGATGACCTCTGGAAAGGAAGGGAGTGAGGGAGGCAGAGAGGAGGAAAGGGAAAGGAAGGAAGGAAGGGTGGGGAAAGGAAAGGAAGGAAAGCAAAGAGAGGGGAAGAGGAGGGGAGGGGAGAGAAGGAGGGAAAGGGGAGGGGAGGGGAGAGGATGGAGATGGGAGGGGAAGGGAGGGAAGAGAAGGAAGACAGATATTTTTAATTGGAGAGGAAAGAAGTTGAGGAAGTTCCTGATAACGTCCTCATGTTTCTTGGTGAAGTAAGAGGCAGAGTTATCTGCAAATATGAGTGTTCTGAGGGGATGATAAGGGACTTGAGCAACATTGAGTACTCAATTGACGTTGCACATTATCCACTTGCAATGTGAAGAATTTCTTGGTGAGGGGGCTGGCCCGGTGGCCTAGTGGTTAAGTCCACGTGCTCCACTTTGGTGGCTCAGGGTTCACTGGTTCAGATCCTGGGCACGGACCTACTCACCGCTCATCAAGCCATGCTGTGGTGGCATCCCACATAGAGCAACTAGAAGGATGTACAACTATGACACACAACTATCTACTGGGGCTTTGGGGAGAAAAAAGAAAAAAAGAGGCAGATTGGCAACAGATGTTAGTGCAGGGCCAATCTTCCTCAAAGAAAAAATCTTTGTTAAAAAAAAAAAGAATTTCTTGTGATGCAACTTCCCCAGCAATACGGGAATATTTTCCTCCTCTGGTGCCTTTGCTATCACATTAACTGAATCAATGTTAATTGATAACCTCATAGAATATTCCCATGTGCCAGGAAAAACAGTACTATCAACTGCACCTGATTGAAGCAATACTATTTTTTCACTAAAAATGTTTTAATAAATTCATAGTGATTTTGAAATGTTTATTTTTTGCTTAATAATATGAAATTCCAGTGCACACATGGTAGAATATGCAATTACAGTGCATATTTGCTGTCTTTAATATAGTTTGCATAGTTTTAATCTGAACTTTCTGGTACACACGTACAAACATACGAACTTATGAGGTCAAGTAGCAGTTGTCTATCCAGCGATTCCTAGACTCTTGATTTCATGTACCAGAAAAATACAAATGAGAGGACCAACACAAGGTTACCAATTTCTAATTTGACCAAATAAAATATTAAAACAACCTACTATCATGTATTCTCACCATAATTTCTAAAAGAGCATTTTAACATAAAAATTATTTGTCTTTAGAAAATAATTTTAAAAACACACTTTTGCAATAAAATTCTTTAAATTGAATATGCTCAGCTTTATAAATATTTGTGACATCATTCTTAATTTCCTGGCTTGACTATAGGCGTATGAAAACTTTGTCATGGGTGCTAGTCTGTTGAACTGTGTTTGGGGTTATCAGTTTACACCCACAATATCTGGGCCCCAGCTCAGACAGCCAATAAGCCACCTTCTGTTATGATATGGACAGAATCACCAGAGTTTAGATCTCCAATTTAGATCTGTCTAGCTTCAAATCCTGGGGGGATCTTAACTGCTATGCCACAGTTCTCTCCTAAAATAGCCTTATTTTTAGCAATCTAAGGATTATTATGAAGGGCAAGGAATGTAATCATTTAAGTGACTCTTCAGAAAGATGACTTCCAGGAAACAAGAATAGTAGTTAAAATACAGTATACTTTGAAGTAATTAGGGATAGTATATCTAATTTTGAGGGTAGAAAACATAAATTCTAGGATACCAAAACAGATGATAGAGTGAACACACATACATGCACACTTTAATAACACAACAGCAATAAAAAAGACACACACACATCTATATCTCTATCTATATATCTCTATTTACATACACACATATACACGTATAATTCATTTCCCTGTGAACCCATTTGTGAATGAGTTGCAGACGTCATTCTGTTCACCCCTAAATATTTTAATGTGCATTTTCCAAGAACAAGGATATTACCTATAGCTATGTAAGAGCCACACTAGACTTAATAAAATTAGGAAAATTAACACTTTTAGGATGCTAATAATTAATCAACAGTCCATATTCAAATTTACTCAGTTTTTCCAATAATATCCATAATCACTATTATTTTCCCAGTCTAGTATCCAATCCAGAATCACACATTGTGTTTAGTTTTCCTAGCTCTTCAACTTCTTTTGTTTTTTATGACATTAACATTTTTGAAGAGTTCAGTCTAGTTAGTTTACAGAATGTCCTCAATTTGATTTTCCTGATCGTTACATTCTTGTGATGCAATTTTGACTGAATACCAAGAAGTGATGTGTCTTTTTCAGTACAGTTGGTCCCATAATTGATAATGTTATCTTTGAAGGTAGTGTCTCCTAGTTTTCTCCAGTGTAAATTTTCTTCTTTTTCAAACTTTTAATTAATATAGAAGAGATACTTTGAGACAATGCAAATTTCCTATTCCCAGTTAAACTTTCACCCATGAGTATTGTATTCATTGATTACTCTTGCATGAATCAGTTGTCATTATGATGGTTGCCAAACGGTGATTTTCTAATTCCATTATTTCCTCCACACTTGTTAGTTAACATTCAACTGTAAAGAACGGATTTTTTCTTTTCTCCATTTATTTATATCAGTGTATACTTGTGGATTCTTATTTTATTCAATGAGTTGTACTTTGTTACTGTTGTTATTTATTTTATGCTCAAGTTGCTCCAGTTTGGGCCAGTGGGAAGCCCCTTCAAGCTGGTGCCTGTGTCCTACTGACATAAATCATCATTCCTTGAGCATTAAATTACTTTTTGGGACAAGAAATATTATGCAAAATAATACCAAAATGAATATGGTAATTTATATGATTATGTTTCACCAGTTCTCTTTGTATTTGGAAAGGTATCAGTGAGTACTGGTGTGGATGTGGAGTATAAAAAATATGTAGAAATTCTCCTATAATCCTTATTTACATTGGTTGGAAATGTAAAATTCTTTTCAGCTACTGATAAATCAGAATTAATTGTTGTGTTGTTTTAGGACGATGGTGTTATGAAGAGACAAGGTTAGTAAATTGTAGAAGGATGGGAGAAGCACTGTGCATGACTGCTCCTTTTCCCATCAAGGCATGTTCCCCCTTCTGGCTTCACTACTGAGATTGTGTTACCCTGATGACAAATGACGGCTTCTCCTTCCTCAGACATTTAAGTTTTTTAGGCTGACGAGTTTACCATCTGGACCACTCCAGTAACATTTCCATGATCTCTGTGAATTCTGTTCTTGACATCATTGTAGTTTCCTTAGTCCCTGTTTTTCTATCAGCCACAGCCAGTTAGATTAAGCCTCCGAGCTGACCCACGGCAAATCTTAGCCTCTTGCCCACTGTCACAAGCTATTTAATCTCTGTATCATCCAGGAAGCAGACAGATGGCATGCTGAAATGAGGCAACAGAGAAGGTTTTCAAGTGGAAATTTAAAAAAGTGTCAGCAAGGTTAGGGGAAAGCTTCCAGGAAAAGGGAAGCACTCCACGTCCAGCCATAGGTCTAACGGGAGCAAGAGCGGGAGTGACGATCTCGGAGAAAGTAGCTCTCCTTCCGTCGTAGGAGGGGGCGGTCTGACTGGAAGTCTGACTTTCTCTTGAATGCGGCCCTGCCAACCCAGAGCAACCCAGGAAAGAAGGAATTGAGGAATAAATATCCAATTTCACTCTTCTTCCACTGATGCCTTCCTGCTGGGACTTCCCATTGGCCAAACCAACTGAGAGCGTGAGGGTGAGAGAGCCCCTTGACGAAATGCATGAAAACACCCTCACACACAGCAGGATGGGGAAGCATGGAGAGTGGTTCTGGAGGAGCAAACGAAATATCCTACTCACACACAGCAACTTTTAATTTTTTAATACAGATTTAAGGGCTTCTTTTTATACCTCAAGTGGCCATCTACTGTTCCTCTGGTTCCCATACTTCTTTTCTGCCTGGAGCGACCAGCTTGTGCTTGGGCAACAGTTCCTTCTCCTAACAGAGATGACACCCTACTGCTTGTAGCCCCTTGGAGGCCTACCCACCCCCCACACCCCAGGTTTTCTTGCTGTCAGCCCAGGTAGACAGACCCATTGGTGTGTGTGTGTGTGTTTAGCTCCCCTTCTCCCCTAATTAGTAGAAAAAAAAAAGTCTTCATCTTGTTATAAAACACTGTTAACAAAAAGTAACTGGGCAAACAATAAAATAAAAAATGTAATCTTTATTAGTTTTGCACATTTTTAATGTTGGTTAGCATCATTTAGGGTAATAGTAGCATTTTCCAGCATGCAGTTCACGAATACAGTTTATCTAAGTAGTTTTAAGAAAAAGGGGAGACTATGGTTTGCTTCTGTAAGAAACACAAAATGTCCTGATGTAATTGACTATATAAGTTCACTAGTCTCTGTTCTTGTGGGAAAAAAAAATATGAAATCTACATTATATTTAGAGCAATCTAGAGCAGCATGACTCCAAAGAAATGAAAACATAAACAGAAATTAGGAAAAAAAAAGGACAAAAATGAAAAATAAGCACTACTTTCAATTAGTTAATGCAGGCACTACCAAAAATGTGAATAAAATTTTATACCCTTTTCCAATTGCAAAACATAATTTGGATGTGAGCTGTGAACTTATTTTGCCCCTTAAAATTATGAAATAATCTAAAATTAGCAAATGTAATAAAAAAGCAGAAATCTACAACTACCCATTCCTGTTTTCATTTCTTATTTAGCAAATTTCTTCCATGAAAAAGTACTATGGACAGAAAGTAAGAAAAGTGATTGTGATATCAACCTGAAGATAATTTCTTCTTCATATTTATGTACATAATGCTGAAAAATAAAATAAAATGACTTTTTACAGTATTTATATTTGCTTATAAAATTCCAAACACATTTTTAACAGGTTAAGCAGTGTTTTTTGTTTTTTTTAACATGTCTGTACAGTCTGGCTATACACCATATGTTATCCACTTAAAATTTTAAAATAACCAAAAAGCTGTTCAAGTGCTGCAAACTATTGCTTAATGACTTAAAGAAATGAGATCTGTTGAACAATTTCCTTGACTTTACCACTGACATATGGTTTCTCATAAACGAGATTCTGAGCAATGGGAGAAACCAGATACAGCAGCATGGTAATATAAACATGCATTGATAGAATCCAAACTATCTATAATGGTACAGAATACATTATATTACCTGTGTAAAGTTTGCACTCTACATTTCTTGTGGTACATATTTGATGCAATAAATACTGTGCTTGGGTCATTATTTGTTTGCTCAAACGTGCACCACAGGGTAAAATGACTATTTACATAATAAATAGCATTTCATTAACATAGACAGTTTCAACCTTGCTGAGCAGAAGATGGCTAAACAAAGTGCAGGATTAAGCAGAAATTTTTAAAGGGTTCTTTTGGTTAAATCAGTCTTCGGCGGGGAAGCAATGCTCATTATTCAGTTTTTTTTTTAACTACAATAAACAGAAACATAACATTTATGACTCCAGATATTTGAATGAAGTTTGCACCTGCTAAGATTTAATGGCCTACCCCCTAAAAATGATCTACTTGGTCTAGGGACTGGATTTGACAAAACAAGATCAGCAAAGCACCTCCAATTATTACCTAATTACCCCTCCCAGAAACATGAATGGAATTTAAGAACTCTGTTTTCCTTGTGACTGTTTTTCATGCATGATCTCTAAGTGTAGCATGCCTTCATGCAAACCACGTGTTTGTGCAGATGGGAGGGCCATGAGATTTGCCATAACCCCCAGTGGCATACCTGTGAAAGAGGCCCTTTAGTCTATTTCCCAACAGAAACCCCATTTACAAAAATAGTCACATATAATAAACAACATATGGATTAAAAAAAACATGAATCCACTAACAGATTTTGTAAAAATGTGACAAATGTGGCAGTTGAAATGCAAAGAGTGGATACAATTACTACACTAAAGTGTTTCATGTTAAACACCCCCCAGATTATAGGTTTGTACACCTTTGAACTGGTCCCTACAGTCTGAGTAGCCATTTCATCTCGCCTTCAGCAGTGTCAGCTGGTAGTGAGAAAAGTAACCTCCTGTCAAGGTCGTCTCCCCTTTACACAGAGTCACAGTTTTCCGACATGGGGTCACTGTCTTATTATAGGCACTGACCTTAAGTAGATTTGTGTAAAAACAGTCAGTTTGGCATTGACCTCCTAAAGGAGTCCTGCTGTCAGAAATACATCACCTTCACAGGCTGTAAACGATTTGTCATTCAATTATTTTTATTTATTTCCCTTTGGCTTTCTCATCTTTGCCTTCTTGCTCATGTTTTTCCACGATTGGCTTTGTTACCCGATCATAGGAGGGTGGACAAGCTGCTGTGGACATGGTCAGATCAGTTTTTTCTGTAATAGAGTTTTCATTTATTCTGTCAATTATCATGTCTTCTTTTACAAGAAGATTAGCCCCACCTTTGATTTTATTTTTATTATATGTAAATGAAGCTTGTTTTACAGTTCGCTTTAAAAGGTGGCGCCTGTAAGCACGTTGAATAATGACAGCAGACACCTCCTCTTGTTTTCGTTTTAAAGTCGTAGTTATTGGCTGATAGGAGACCTTTGAAGGATTGGAAGCCATGAACCGCTCTTCCATCTGTATTCGAAGAGCATCCATCTCTCCACTCTCCCCCAGAACCCGCTTTGTAAAAGCAAATAAGATGTCAAGGCAGTGGATCCGGTCCCCACTGACCATGGGCAGATCCATGGCAATGAGCTGAAGTTTGTTCGGTTGTGGCAGATTGAGGGGGGGTTCAAGAGCAGCTGCAAACTGAGATAGTTTTTCAAATTCCATGAACTGGGTCGCATCAGGATCAAACTTCTCCCAAACCTCGTAGAACATCTCAAAGTCATCCTCACTCAGGGGCTCTGCACTCTCTTCAGTAGCAACACTGAAGTTCTCCAGGATGACAGCGATGTACATGTTCACCACAACCAGAAAAGATATGATGATGTAACTGACAAAAAAGAAAATCCCAACAGATGGGTTCCCACAGTCTCCCTTAACTGAGCTTCCAGGGTTAACTTTATTAGGGTCACAATCGGGTGGTTTACTGTTGAGAATAGGTGCTAGCAATCCATCCCAGCCAGCAGAGGTGGTAATTTGGAACAGGCAGATCATGCTGTTGCCAAAGGTCTCAAAGTTGAACATGTCATCAATTCCAACTTCCCTCTTAACATAGGCAAAGTTGGACATTCCAAAGATGGCGTAGATGAACATGACCAGGAAGAGCAGGAGGCCGATGTTAAACAACGCAGGAAGGGACATCATCAGAGCAAAGAGCAGCGTGCGGATCCCCTTAGCCCCTTTGATCAGACGCAAGATTCGACCAATCCTGGCAAGACGGATCACTCGGAACAGGGTCGGGGACACAAAATATTTCTCTATCAGCTCAGCCAGAAACATGCCTATGGATAAAAAATGAGAATACCAACCAGTGAAGAAGTTATCCGTTAAAATAATACTTAAATTTCTGTTAAGGCTCCAAGGTAAAGTTCAGAGTACTGACATTCAGTTACATAATCTTAAATTTGACATACACATTATATATATAATTGTATACAATATATATTATAAATAAACCTTAATTTTGACATTCAGAATAAATTCAACTCAATATTTGCTATGGACTAAATTACATCCCCCTCAAATTCATATGTTAAAGCTCTAACTCCCCATTCTGAGGTTATTTGGAGATAGGGCCTTTGGGAGATAACTAGGTTTAGATGAGGTCATGAGAGTGGGGCCTTCATGATAGGATTAGTGCCCTTATATGAAGAGGTACTAGAGAGGTTGCTCTCTCTCTCTTCCCCTGCCGTATGAGGACACAGGGAGAAGACAGCTGTCTACCAGCCAGGAAGAGAGCTCTCATCAGAAACCCACCCTGCTGGCACCTTGATCTTGGACTTCTAACCTCCAGAAATGTGAGAAAATAAATTTCTGTTGTTTAAGCAACCTAGTCTGCGGTAATTTGTTATGGCAGTCTGAGCTGGCTAAGACAATATTCAATTCAATAAGGATTTTATAGTACTTTTTGTCTTTGAGGGACATCTTTAGACTATTTTTAGCTTACATAAAATCCCAAGACTGAATCTAAAAAAATAAGTTAAAAATGCTCAAGTCTGTCTGAACAGCAATGGCCAACAGTATAAGTACACGTTTATATGAATATAATTATTTTTTCTGAAATTGCCATATCATCTATCCTCTATTCAGTCCTTACCTGTCTAAAAGTGTCTGCAGTTTTTAATGCTATTTTCATCTCTCCATGAACTTGACACTTCCCTAAGCTTCCACTATAATGTTCTTATACATTTACATATGCTGTGGTGCATTTCTAAAAGGATCCACGCTGATGATCTTTCTGGTCTCCTGTGTCTGACATTGGTCTCTCAGCCCTCTTCTTTTAAGCTTCTTTCTCCATTTACCTTTTGAATAATGAAATAATGATTGAACTGAAGAGCAGCTCAAGAAACCAAGTGCCTTCGAGTTATACTGCCTTACTCTATAAAGAGTAAGTAAGCCTAAGTGTGTGTGTGAGAGAGAGAGAGAAAGAAGAGAGGTGAGTACAACCCTAGAACTCTATCTACAACTGATTACACCACAGCTTAGTGTGGGACTCAAAAGCTACATACAACATATGAGTTGGATATAAGACCAACTTCTTCAGAGGGGGGAATGGTAATGAAAATCTGCCCAACAGAGGTGCCCCATATTAGATGGTAAAATATTGGCCCAATCATAACATCTGGTTTAGGAAAGAATGAATATTTCATGCTCACAGACAGACTTCTTCACTTCACTGGAGCTAGAGTTGTATCTTTAATGAGATGAGCTATTGCTCATGTGACCTGTTATACATTCCAGGCTTTGAAGTGTATGACTGATGAAATGATGTCCCATGCCACCTCACTTCCCTTGTGCATCATTACTATAAATCCATATTAAGGTAATCTAGAAAATCTCTACCTGATACACTTAAAGAACCTACCATCTGCATTTGCTAACATTTTGTTCTTATTTTTATTCTCTTTCTACTCTATGCTTTTCCTTATCTTGCCACCAGCTTCCACTTCTATCTATATGCTGATGACTCTATGTCTATATCTCTGATGCAAAGTCTCTTCTGAGTACCAGACTAAATTT
This sequence comes from Diceros bicornis minor, assembly GCF_020826845.1. Lineage (NCBI taxonomy): Eukaryota > Metazoa > Chordata > Mammalia > Perissodactyla > Rhinocerotidae > Diceros > Diceros bicornis. The sequence continues at coordinate 48,027,300 of NC_080749.1, forward strand.
CTAGTCTTCTTCTCAACAGACAGAGCCATCTAGATGTTGTATAAGCTACTCAATCTCAACATGTCAAAAACATTTTTATCTTAATTAATAGCACATTTCTAGTTCAAATGAATGAGACTCTACTATATGGACAAATAATATATCTAGTCTAAAATGGAGAATAGGATACAATACTGTATATTTAGCAGGAACCCCATTTGGTAAGAAAAACAAACACACCTGAATGAAATACATCAAAATTTCCACAGTGGTTATCTCTGAGTGGTGGGATGACCTCTAATTTAAACTTGATTGTTCCAACTTTTACTTTTATTGGACTGAACTTAAGAGACTTGAAATACTTCTTACCTACAATGGAGAGAATGACAACCACAAAATCAAAAATATTCCAGCCTATGGTAAAATAATAATGGCGGAGGGAGATGAGTTTCAGCACACACTCTCCAGTGAACAGCACAATAAACACCAGGTTGATGCGTGACAAAATGTTGGTCACATATTCACTCTGGTCATCTGTTTCTACCATCATCGTGACCATGTTAAGACAGATGAGAATCATGATGCTTATGTCAAAAACTTGTCTGGTTACAAAGTCAAAGACCATTCCTTGAAATTTGTTCTGTAGAGAAACAGAAATGCTTTTAGCAACAGTGGAGTTTTCCTGTACACATTAGCATCTACGTAAGTACTTTCTGCATTAATTGACTTTCTAGTATTGTACATAGTAACCACTGGCCCTGAATTTTGTAAAAAATGCTTTATGGCTCATTCATTTTTTGAAGTTAGTTATCTAAATGCTATTTACCAAGGTGTATTCCACAGAGTAACAATCCCTTGTCAAAGGTGATTTTTGATAAGAAACAGTGCGTGCTAACACTTCTCTCAGAGGCACAACATGCATATTAACATATTAAGATTACGAGAAGTTAAGAAACCTGCTTAATTTTGTTTTACCAGAATTTCCCATGATCAGTTGGACCATGCAGCCATTTCAAAATACAGTATCTATTAATATTCCGTTTGTCTTATTCTCAAAGAATTGTTGAAGGGAACTTGAGGTTTCCAGGAGACACCTATAACGTTATGCATTTAAAGCCCATGTATGGCAATATTGATGTTCTCCCACCAAACAGTCTTTGCTGACATTGTCAGACACAGAATGCTGAGCCTACACAGGGATAATTAGACCAGAATGACATTCCTTATGCTTTGATGTCAAAAATTCACATCCCTTGTCATTGATCTGTGGTTCTGCTCCCCAGTTTTGCCACTGTCAGTCACTGCAGGCCATTATCTGGCTCATTTCTCTAGGGCACTGAGGAACTCTAAGGATATCTTCTATCTTACTGTTTTCCTACACATGGTTGACTCATTTCTACTTTCAGTGCCAAGGCTTAACAAAGGAAAGTACATATTACGTATCATTTTTAAAAGGCAGCTGTTGGCTAGCCCAATAGGACTGTTCACTAGTATTTTGTTCCCTAATGCTCCCCCAGAATTATTTTAACCTCATAGATCATCATCATAAAAATTAACACAGTGTGAGATAAGGCTTCTCTATTTCACAGCAGTTGTTTAGTTGGTTCATCATGGAAACATGAGAATTGTTATTTATCATCATGAATTATATTTATTGACTCTGACTTCAGTAAACATTAGTAATTTCTAACTTTATAGCCATATATATGAATAGCAGATAATAGAATTTTTTCCTCCTCCAAAACACTGTACCTTTAATAAAAAATAAAACAGAAGTAAGGTATTATTTCATTCAACACTTCATCTATTTATTAATCAAGCAGAAAATTGCATACATTTTAACCCCATCGAAAGGCTTACTCCTCTCCCTAACATTACTCAGCAGCTACTCTTGAGTTACATGATCAGCTTTTTCTTGTGCACATCACATTGCCTATGTGTCCTTTGCATTTAGAGTGGATTCTTTTGTGTAATTCTAAATCCCTTGAAGATAAGGGTGCATTTTCTCTTTCTTCTTTTTCTTTTTCGCCTCTCTCTTTTCACAAAATTTTTACCATTACCATAAAAAGTATAAATTAATTATGCTCTAAAAGTGGAAGAAATCTTTGCTGCTGGAAATGTTAGCTGCTATCTCTTCTGTGAGAAAACCCATTCAAGTTTTTGTTTTTGCGTATTTTTTCCCATATCATTTGGTATTTCTTACTCCTGGTCGAGGTATAGGCTTTTGCGGCTTTTTCGATCCTAATTTTTTCATTGCATTATAGTATTTCTTCTGTTCTTCTGTCATAAAGATGTCTTGACCTCCAAAGTATAGAAAAGAAAAATCAAAACTGGTTAAAACTGTGTCCCTTTGCACATAATTTTTCAATCAATGTTAAGCTTAAAATAGGAAAGGGACAGTTAAAAAAGGAAATGCAAAATTCAGCCAATGAGCCTAATTATGCCTGGGATTTTAATTAAAAGAACTTTTTAAGTAACATAATCTTATTTAATTTTCACAATCATCCAAAATTGACTTTATTATTTTCATTATTATTTTATGGAGGGAAAAAACCCAGAAATTGAGAGGTTAAATATTTTTACCCAAGACCATATACTCAGTGGGTGGTAAAATTTGGTTTGCTGAGACACTAAATACTTGGTTCCTTACACTATACACACTGCCTTACTGAAGTTAGAAACAATGATTTTCTTATTCAGATATAGCAAAGAGTAAGAGTATGTATATTGCAAGACAGTTTAAAGTTACTCATAAAAAACCACTTTCCCTCTGCCAAGAAGTGGAGCAAAAGCATGGAAAGAAAGGTGGGTGAGTTGGTAGAAGAGTTAGGGGATAAATCGGAGATCGTAATTATGGCAGGTATGTGATAGGCCAGTAGGTACAGAGGATTGGGACTCAGGCTGATAAGGGAAATGAAATTGCCTGATATTGACTACAGAATAACATTAGTAATAATAAAGGGGGATGGGGCAGGAATGTTCTAAGGTGAAAGAGTCTCATACAATGAAAGCACTCATTATATAACAATAAAACACACTGAGTAAACGAGATGAAGGACCAGTACACAAAGGAATAAATACAAATGGCAAAAAAGCACTTGAAAACATGTTCAAACCTACCAGACATAAAAATTAAAATTAAATACAATTTTCGTCTATAAAATATCAAGTATGCGTTAAACAACAGAGATAATGTTTGACGCCAGCGAAGCAGCAGTGACCTGGGCACGTCTATACACTGTTATTGGGAGCATGAGTGGGTGTATTATTTGGGGGAAGCAAAATACTTTACTCTAGGAATTTATCTTAAGGAAATGATTAAAGACAATTTATTTTTTTGGCACAAAGACTTTTGACAAGGCACTATTTAAATCATTAGAGATTAGAAACAACCTAAATCATCAATCTATTGGGAAATGGTTAAGTAAATTATGATAATGTACATATGAAGACTTAACAAAATGGGAAAATACTTATGTTAAGTCAAAAAGAGAATTTATAGATAAAATAACTTCAATAACAAGAATATATGTAGAAAAAGTTTGAACAGAAAAACATAAAATGTGAATAGTGGTTCCTCCCCAGTAATGATATTTCTTTACTTTCTATATTTTCTATGAAGTGTATATATAATTGGAATGATAAAATGGCGTTTATAAATGATAATAATTAATAAAGAGCTGTCCAATTCAAGACTAGAACTGATAGTTTATAATTAAATATCAGGGAGAAAGAAGTGGGAATACATAAAAGGAACCAATGAAGGGGAAAAGAAACACTAGAAGAAGCTTACATCTCAAGCGTAATTTATTGCAAAGATTCTAAGGGTTTTAGCTGGAAAATATATTCTCAGGAGAGGAGTTGTAGGGTTAAAACAACAAGTTGACTTTAAGAAAGGGACATATGCCTGGGTTCTTTCTTTTCCACTTATTCTCTTTCAAAAGATATAAAATGTGGTCTCTGATTTAAAAAAAAAAAATAGAGAAGAGAGGTTTTGTGAGTCCAGGCACAGGAATATGGAACACAGTCATTCTTGGCTTTCTATACCCTGAAAGAGATGGGCAGTGGATGGCAGAGGGAGAGGATGCAAAAATAGATTTTAACATATACTGCTATTTGGTTTCTGAATTAAAGTACTCATTTGGTAGTGAAAACACTCAAAGTAATTTTATTATCTTATTAGGAGAGAAAATATTAGAAATACTTATCTTCTTTTTTTGCTGGTTGAAATTATCTATGATGACACCAATAAACAGGTTCAAGGTGAAGAAGGACCCAAAGATGATGAAAATAACAAAGTAAAGATACATGTATAGACTTTCCTCATACTTAGGCTGGAGTTCCACCTACCAAAGGAGAATATTTTGTAAAAGATCACAATACATTTTGATGCTGGAAGTCATTGGTGCTTTTTCATGAGAATAGAAAAGAGAATTCTTAGTAATACGTAAGCACTTTGTTTTTCAAAAAGTATTTTTCTTTTTTCTCTGAATCAGCTACCTCTAAAAAAAACTCTGAAATTAGCCTTTTGGGTAGTTTTTCATGTGAAAAATGGGATGTTTTCATTTGGAAAATATGGTTATTTTGATGTTAGAATTTATTTTTTTAACTGTAAATACAACTAATATCTTGCTATTTGGATAGTGGCATTCTAAATTTGGCAATTTTTTTAAGATACAGAATTATAATAATTTTAAAATTATTAGTGAAAAATTTATACTTCAATAAATATATATAGACTATGTTTAGAAAGAATCATTTGTGCATGCATGAATTTATTTAGCAAATAAGAATTGAATTATTCATTTAGATGTTTGGCATCATACCTTTAACATTATAACATTCATTGAATTTTTCAGATTGAGTAGGCATAACTGGACACTCCATATTATAAATCCTCAAGTGATAACTTAATCTCTAGATTGTACTTATAGTAAATGAGCATTGAGCCATCACTTATCACTTGGTAAAGAGGTAAAGGAGTCACTATAGATAGTGCCCTCATAGCTTCATGTCCTTCTAAAGACAATAGAGTTAAAAACCAACCAAATGCACAAAACACAATAATAAGTAACCAAGTGAAATAACTCAACTCTGGGGGATATCAGGAAGGTACTCAACATAAAACTAAAGCCACTTATGGGAAGTGCATATCAAGAAAGGTAAACGTGAGCTCCATCAGGTGAGTTAAAGATTACACAGACAGAGGTTATTCTTTATGATGATAGACTAAACAGATGGGATTTCAGAATGGAAAGATAAAGGCTGATAGAAAAATACTAAATTTTACAAAGATTTTTTTTTTAAATAATTTTATTTATTTATTTATCTTTCCCCCAAAGCCCCAGTAGATAGTTGTATGTCATAGCTGCACATCCTTCTAGTTGCTGTATGTGGGACACGGCCTCAGCATGGCCTGAGAAGCGGTGTGTCGGTGCACGCCTGGGATCCGAACCCAGGCCGCCAACGGCGGAGCGCACGCACTTAACCACTAAGCCACAGGACCGGCCCCAAAATTTTACAAAGTTTTGAAGAGCGGAGTTGGAATGCTCATGGATTTCTGTTATCTTCTTGAAGCTTGAAAGAGTCTGTTGTAGGAGAAATGTAAAAAAGTAGATCTTTACTTTGGTGATAAAAAGTTAAAGGAAACTGTTGGACACAGAAGTGATTACAGCATCGGTAAAGGCTCCAGTTAATTTACAGATGCTAAAATCATATAAAAAATGGATTTGAAAGGGATGATTATAGAAATTTAAGGCTGCCTAGACAACATCCCTAACTTTTCATACTATTCAATATGGAGGGTAAATATACATTTCGACTACTGATGGCAATCCTATATTTCTCCACGTTTCCTCTGGCACACCAAAATGATTACTGATTATATAATTAGTAGATAAAAAGGAAACAAAATTGAAAAATATTTAATAGAAAGATATTGTTAGTTATTAAATATATGAATGTTACTTTAGTTTGACTTTCAAAACAATTTATGTTTTGCTTTATATTAGTAAGATCTTTCTAATAAACATTGCTATCCCTGAATATTAATTTGCCATATTTTTCCTTTTTTTAAATCATTGTAGAATCATTCCATTCAGCTGCTATGCTCTGTTGAATTAATTTTAGCACCTAATCAGTATTATAAAAAGACTTAGGATACAAGACATACTTACATTTCTGGAATCGACTGCTGCATACATTATATCCATCCATCCCTTAAATGTGGCCTATTAAAAAGGACGTGCATGTTTTACTTTGGAGTAAAAGTAATTCAGACCTGATGTTTAATAAATATTGTTACTGATATATTTTTTTAAAAGGAACATTTTTGAAAGACATTTTGAAACAAATTTTACATGGACTTTGGACCAACACAATATCTCAGTAAGTCTTTTCATTTCTAGAACACATCATGAACAAAATGGTCATTTGATATATCCTCCTGCTTGATAACCAACTCACAAATCTTCTCAATCCTTTAGAGTTAATGGAATCATGCAATTTGAAGGGCTATCAAAATTTAGTAGAATACTTTTAGAAAGCTTTACAAATGCCAACACATTTGGCAATGTCTGTAGGAGCAAAACCAGGATGACTTAGAGCTGATGATCATCCGCTGAAAACTATCTGCAAGGTGATCAAAGCAACTGAAAGTTTAAGATTTCTCTTGACTGTAACATTCTAAGAATCATACAGGTAAACATAAAGTTAGATTTGCCACTATCCTTTTAAGAATTTTGAAGCATAATATCCAGAAATAACCCTATATTCCACAGTTTTTTCTGTAATTTTTTATGAGAATTAGTTAATATGGGTAAGAAAAGTGGAAAATAGTACAGTAGACACTTGACATTCACAGATTCAAGAAGGATCCCAAGTCTAATAACTTATCATAATTTGTTATTTGTCCTAGAACATGAATTCTGAGCCCTGTGGGCCTGAAAGGATTGTTCCTTAACTAGTGAGCAAGCCTACAAAGCTCTCAGCATCTGTATCCCAACACATCTTTGTTTTTATAACACTAACACTTGTGAAGTGGTAGATGTCATGGGAAGAAAGCCAAGTAAGGGTGCATGTGATGGCAGTGAAAAGAAAGCAATGATTCTTAGCTGGAAAATAGACTTTTTTTTTGTATATTAACGAGAGAAATGTTGAATGTGTCAGTGGCTGAGGTCAAGATAGAACAAGTCCATTACACACTAGGTACAGGAACAGAAAAAACTGACTCGAGGAACCATTTCGATGAGTTACTAATTAACAGAGAGGTGATTCTGTATAAAGCCAAGTATAAAACAGTACTCTAGAGTTTCTTAGTAGCAGAATTTACTTAATGGCTTCATGTAGGATCTTCACCCTATATTTTTAGGATCACAGCATTTTAAGGGATTGCTTGAAATTTTCCATTTTTATTTTCTCAATTTTATGGAGGAAGTGATATGCTTTAGTGACATTTACAAGTGTGGTTATTAGTTAAGGGTTAGGATAAATGCCCAAGGAAATATGATCATGTGCCTACTATAATATTTAAAGAAATCATACTTGCCAGATTTTTTAAATCTCTATTTTAATTGCATGAGCATGCAGAGTAAGTCAGAAACATCTACAGGAGAAATAAGAATTTCCAGCAAGAAGGTAGGAAGAATTTGCAAAGGAAACATAGTACAGACACCTCTGAAAGAGCTGCATGAGGGTTTTGACCAGTGCAGGTTTGTTTGCTTGGTTAGTCTCCTGATTGGAAAATATAACCCTGGTGAACAGAAATAGATTTCTGCCTTAAAAACTCTGTAGAACCACAGGGAAGAACTTACACAGCTGTGTGTGTGTGTGTGTGTGTGTGTGTGTAAGCTGAGTTTTCAGCGGCCAAAATAGAGCAGTATTTTTACAGCGTTTTTCAAACGATCTGGAATCTGTTTTTATGCATTGCTCTGTTGGTGAGGCAGCTGTAGCCAAAAGCAGCATCAAATGCAAATGTTTAAAGGACCGTCATCTTTTGCATTTTTATAAACTGTGAACTATTTTTCTTTTGGATGTCAGGCTTAGAGACCCACAAGTGAAAAAATTAATATTTAGATAAAATAAACTTAGGTAAATTGTGCTGAAAGTTCATTTGAGGTGAGAACAGCTGCTTGTGTTTCATGTCCGTGTTCAGGCACTATCGCATAGTATTTCCATTGCACTATGAGGATCTAATCCTAAAACCTAAATATCATCCCCCAATCTTCAATCCAAATCATACAATTCAGTAGCAGTTAATTCTCATCAATTAGTTACAATGCAATCAGATGTGTTAAGCGTGTGTGTTTTGGGAGGGTGATCCATCAGTCAACCAAGCTTTCCAATTGCAGTAGAGAAAACATAATAGCAAACTCATTGATTTATTAACCAACTTGTTCATATGGGAAGAGAGAACAATATGGGAAGAAAGAGAAAAAGACCTTTGAAAAGAACTGAAATACCTTGCCACTATCGACTATGTCTGCACTGCTTAAATACACTGACACTTCCACCCATCTGGGCTCATAAATTTGTATTAATAAATCAAAATTAGAATAAAAGAAATATGTTATAAACTTTCTTCTTAATAACTAAACTTTCTTCTTGGTAACTTAGATGTATGTCATTACTTTGTTATTATTCCAAACAACAAAGAAATTTCAGAGAAAAGAATATTTACTTACAACTTGAAGCAAAGAGAGATACCCGAATCCTACATTATCGAAGTTTACTTTCACATTTTTCCATCGGGCAGTCTCATTTCTTTCTATTAGTTGTAGGCAATCAGAATGATTATTCACTTCGCTGATGTCAAACCTGTCACCAGTTGTGGTGTTAATACAGTGGTAGAATTTGCCAGCAAACAAATTTACACCCATGATGCTGAAAATTAGCCAGAATATAAGACAAACCAGAAGCACATTCATGATGGATGGAATTGCTCCTAAAAGGGCATTCACAACCACCTAATACACAAATGGAAAAAAAGCAAAGTCAGAATTCTTGTTGGTTAAAAAAAGAAAAGACAATCCCCTAGTAATCTTTAGTCTTTCTAATTTTTTTATCATTGAGGCTCTCCTAGGATATTTAAAAGCAAAGTAAGAAAAAAATCTTAAAACGCAATCCATTCTTTCTTAAGCAGTACATTTAGGGAAACAAATATAGACACCATAACAAAGAAACAAAAAGAAGTTTAAAAAAAGAGGACGAAGTACTAAAAGATTAAAGTAAAAGCAAACCCAGAGGAATTTGCTGCCAGATGAATTCAGAAAATTTGTTGTTTATTAGAAAAAAGCGAGGAAGGAAATCCTAATACAGAAGATTAACTCATTTTAAAAAGGCAATATATTAAAGAACAAAACTAAAATATTTGGACATGAGTTGATTTGACCAATATACTTTAATAAATTAAAAATTCAGATGTATAAATATAAAAATATTATTAAATACCTAATATAATTTTGTCCTTAATTATTCATGCATTGCTATGACTAATAATAATTTTTGCATAAAAAGCAAGACAATTTAGCATTATGTATTTCATTAGATCATCACATCGTTTATTTCAAGCTCCAGTCATGTCAGTTGTTTCATTTACTGAGTTTAATTCGATAAACTTACTTTAAATGAAACATAACAGAAATCAGTTTCCTAGGAAAATAAGAAAAGGAAGGATGCCATACATAGTTCCCAAATCTGATGTGATTATATCAAGTTTTGTGCAAATAATTATCTACTCTTTTTCTATGGAAGCATGTTTTTTCCCCTCTTTTCTTTATTTCTGGATCACAAATTAAAAATCTGAGTTTTCATATTTGGCAACACTGCAGGGATGGCTGTTCTTGCTCTCTCCTCCACAGTTCCCATTGGAGCTGCACATGAGTAGCTAAGATGGAATATAAAAGACAGGCCCTACAATGCTCCTAAGTGGCAAATGATGCCTCAGACTTGAACATTAATAGCTAAGTTAATTCTACCCGTGTACCTCTATTATTCTTGTCAATCTGATCCAAAGTAAACAACCACCATCAAAATATCTTCCATCTGCCATTTGATGCCAGTGTATTTTTAGAACAAAGTTTTTTGACTGCCTGTCTGAAAAAACAAACCCATCAGCCAATTCCTTATGCTTCTGAGCCTTGTTTAAAGTCTGTGAAAAATGCTAGGCCTTCTAGGATTACAAGACAGCGTCATAAGTGGGCCAAAGGAAAAGAATAAAACCACTAATAGCAAAGGTGGGAGAATGAGCATGGAAAAATGAAGTCGGTTGTGTTATCCAGGCAGATCCTGAACATGTGGTCTATGCAGCCTACCAAGCTGATACATGGCACCTTACCTCATCTCATTTGGCTGTCTGCATTACTACAATTGATTGAATAAGTCCTTATTTTATACTTCATTTTAAATGTGTGGATACACTTAGATTTCTCTTGGATTCAAAATTCGAAAGCTGAAATCAAGTTATTTCCCTTCTTTTCTCAATATTTGGTGCCTACTATCCATATAAAAAAGCTATCTCTATTGTGTATACACAGAGTCCATGTTAAAGTGCATATTTTTACCTACAAGAGCCAATTTAGAGCATGAGCAGAACACTGATTATCTATACCTATTTCTTGAATTTCTTTTCACATCAATCTGTAGCTCTTAGACTTCTTTCTTCAAAATCTTTCTCACATTTTTTCCATTTTCCACTTTTGCATTTTCACTGTTGCCATCTTAGTTCTGGCCTCTGTTAGTTCATACTTGCATGATGGTTAGAGTCTTCTAACTTTGTCCTTCCTTTGATCAATGTAAGATGAATTAATCTTCCCCAAGTCTCACTTTAAAGTTATTTAATGGCTTCCCACTGATTATCAAATATTTTCCTTATCTTGATATTCAAATCACTCCACAATCTACATTTCTAGTTTCAACTTCCCTAGCCACTACTCTTCCAGCCAACTCCACTAATGTAATTACCATATGCTAATATAATTATCAGAGAATTGAGATGCCATTTCTTTTGAAATTCCTTGTCCAATATCCTCCTTTCTGAAATCCTCTTTCTTCTCACAAGCTTTGGTTCAAGCAGCACTTCTTTCATGGAACCTAACTTCACCTCCCACTTTAGCCTCCAAAATAAAGATGAGTGTTTCCTCTTTTGAATTCAAGAATCAGAATTCTAGAGCTGGACAGGACTGTAGAGATCATTTAGTATTGTATTCTTATTTGGGAAATGAGAAAAATGAGGCTAAGATAGGGTAAGTTCAGAAGGTAGAGGAGAAGGAGCACTAGATGCTCCTCTACCTCATTCTTCCTAGAGTTGCTCCCTCTATATTGCTCTGTATTAGAGTTAATTGCATTCCTGTAATCCTGACAGATCATAGGCTTTTTCTTTTTTATATTTAACATGCCAAAATATATTTGTTAATTCTCCAAGGCCTCAAGTGCCTTGAATATAGGAATACAAAAATGGTTGGTTGAATGAATGAATGAGGTAAAGATTAGCTTAGCATTTATTGATCAAAGCATAATTTTTAAATGTTATTTCTGGTTATGGGATGAGAATAAAGAGCTGGGAACAACAAAAAATTTGGGGTTAGCTAATAAGTCTGAGAAGTTTACTTTGAAACTGGGGATGAGTTTTGCGTTAAAATTAACTCTGGAATTCATGATACAAGAAAGCCCTCTGAAGCAGTGCCTTTTAGAATATGATTTGCAATGTTGGCATACATTTGGCCCAGAGAAAAAGTTAATTTTTATGAAGATAAAAAAACTATATCTTAGAAAACATTCTGCATAGCACTGGGGAATTTACTATACAAAGTTCCATTCATATTTAAAACATCATTGTTAGGCAATGAAGCATCAGAGAAAGGATTATCTTTTCCCAAGAGCCCCAAGCCATTCCTTGGTTCAGCCCTGAGAGAGGTGTGTTAACTCTTTTCAGGCTCTAGGGAACTGCAATAATTGGTTCTGGTGTGGTGAAAGCACTAGGCAGAACTGGCCTGAATAAATTGGAAAGAACAGATTGAGGTTTCAGAACTCATAAAAGGAGATGTCTAAGAAAGGAACTATCTTAATAAATTAATACTAGAGGTTGCGTCTTCTCACAAATACTTTACAAAACATTATCAAAGAGAATTTCTCTATTGTAGCACAACCCATCCTTATAGAAACTCTTTCTGTCTCTGGTTCATTATCTGCATTTTGATTAAATCAACACAAAATGAAGATTGACAAGTAAATATGCAAATTAATGCTAGGAATTTTGATACATGCAGAAATGTCTTCTTGCCTGAACGAATTGTCATGGAACTTCAAATCCATACTACTCATGGATTCTAAAGCTTCTCTAATCAAAATACAGAAAAACTCCATGGATAACAATCAAAAGTAGGCAAAGTAGAAATCACACATTTTTAAGTATGAAGAAGAATAATAGAATCTGTTTTTAATCTAATGACTACATTTGTATTGTGGGGTTTAATTAAGGTGATTATTTTTGAAAGATACATCAATTATGTAAAAAAAATTCCAACTTTTTCTCTCCCTCAAAAATAAAATCTTTCCTCTTGCACATTATTCCTAAACTTCAAAAATAAACAAAATGTAGTTTTATTTTTATTTATGTTTTCACTGTGATATCTTCTAAGTTAGTTGGGAGGGACTTATTCTAAGAAGTGACTTTATGCATTAAATTCTATCTTAATACACAAGACAAAATGTTTTTGTTTTATTTCTAGGTGAGTGTTCTAGTCTGTGTAATTCAAATAAGTGGATCCTTTTATATTAACTTTTTTCCATTTAGAACACAAATCATGAGTGCTTACTCAACTCAATATATTTTTGCCTTGTTACATTTCAAAAATAACCCCTATAAACTTATACTTAATGAAAAATGAGAATGATTACACAATCAATACCAGTCTTATGAAACCTGGAATACTGCACCCTAGGACCTGCTCACACATTTTGACAAGGCAACAGATCAACTGCTGGTGTCTCCATGGTAACTGTCAGGACCCAGAGCAATGTAGAAAATGGCAAGGGTTTTATGCCTCAAACAGCATCATCAACTTGACAAGTTAAAATTTTCACGCAGTCATTCTAAACGGGGTCCCCCACCCTCACCAATCAGATAATCTGCCCATAAATGGATAACTCAATATACACATAACTAAATCATATTCAGTGAAACTTAGTAAAGATATCAACACTTGGGGTTCAAATCCATAGAGAGTGAATTCACATAGGTATTTTTCTCAAAAGAAAATTTAAGACAATTGAAAATAGGGGATTAGACTATAAATACTGTATTTTCCCTGCTGTGGTGCAATAGTACCCTTCCCAATCCCTCCCTCATCCCACTACACAAAGTCACAGTGAAAGGATGAAAGGTAGCAAAAGGGGTAATACAGTACCCATAATAAAGGGCTGAGGGGAGGAACCAGCGCTCCACCCCATCCAAGTTGGAGCAAGATTATCCTATATAAAATAGAAATATATAGTTTGTTATTAGTTAGAAATCTGATATGACAGAACATTTGGTGTTACTTTTGTATATGATGTTCTCTGTCTGTTTCCCTATCAATCAAGACTTGAGTTCTTTTGAAAAAGAAAGTATTTAAGATTTCCCAGATTACGAAATTAAAAATACAAATTTACATACAAATTTTATTTTACTCTAGATATTCATGACGTCAATTCACTCAGTTCAATTTTACAAGTTGAAAAATTTGGACTGGAAATTTGAAATACAATAAATGTTTAAAAGCTGTCAGCCAGAAATGTGCATAAAACATGCAAAACATAAAATGCAACGTGATGATAATTTATTTATTACTTTCTAACTTCTTATCAAGCACAGTAAAACATGCTTTATTTGGTCATGTTGCATAAAAGCACATGCTTTGAAAAAGTGATAAAACAACAAAAATAAAATGAGTCCCTGATTTACGCTTTGACACAGCTATTGTGATTTTATGCTGCTAGGGAAAAGAATAAAATGAGAGTTTCTGAATATATTCAATTCTCACTTCCCAATTATAATCATCATTATTATATACTTCATCCTCACCATCATCCATGATTACATTTTTTACAAAGTCAAAAAATCCAAACACTAGAAATACAAAAAATAGAACCATTAGTCAGGTCATTTTGTCTCTACAATGCCAAATACATGTTGAAATGATCAGCCATTTTAGGTTTGTGTATATGCTGTCATTACAAGGCAAGGAACCATATTCCTAAATCTGATAATTTAAATAATTAATTCATCTCCTATTGGCATCTATAAGGAGTTTATGTTTTTGAAATTCCAAATTCCAAAAGTTAACCTCTCCATATAATATGAAAACTATTGATCAATAATTATAGATAAGGTTAGTTCTGTAGAAATTAAAGGTAGACCCACAGGACCAACATTGTTATGGAAATAAAGTGTTAAATGTGAAAATATCTGGCCATTTGACTCATCAATTTAATAAACTTTCAAAAGGTCAAATTTGAAATGTTTCTAACAACTTCAAATGCTTAACACTGTTCAGATTTCAGAAGACTTTTAAAATGTATTACTTTGATTCAGGCGATATGTTTTCAAGTAGAATATATAAAAACAATATTTTTCTCCAGAACTGACACTGCCAGTCTGAAACAAAAGAAAGTGATATTTTAAGTGGAAAATAAACTTAATTTTCACATACTCTGGAGAGAATTTCCGATAACATTTTAGTAAAAATGTGAGGATCTCTGTGAGGAATGAAATAAAATTGTATTATATTGCGTTAAATGGTTTCTAATGAGGAAAAATTTTTTATATATGTTAGACAAATTGAAGACAAGTCTTATATTCTTAAAAAATGACATTTATAATAAATTTTATTTTAGAAAGAACACATAACGCTATCAACAACCTAGAAAATGAAATGAAGGTCTATAGTAAAGCTTAATTTGTATAAACACAACTAAACCTTAGGCAGCAAAAGAGCAATGTTTTCCTATTGGAATCATGCTTAATTCAGCAGCTTTGTTTTGGTAAAAGAAAATTTAATTTTTTAAAAAACAGAACTAATTTTTTGTGTTATACATCTTATATATTAGTGTTTCATGTTTTGAAAAAAGGCATGGAAAATAACACGTCAATAATGGCAAAATTTCTAATCTGTTATGAAGCATAGGTTTAATATTTCCTTAAAAGAAGTAATATAAAACTTTGTTCGCCTCTGATAAATGAGATTTAAGTTATGGTTAATTTATGAATCATCTACCCTAATGAGTCAAAATTATATTTTCCATTTATTATGTTATAAATGTTTTACTTCATTGTCATGAAAAATTGTGTGGATTTATATATAATCTTTAAGTTAGTATTAACAATATAAACTAAGAAGATTAATGCAGTTACAAATTGAGGCTATATTTAACACAACTTTTTAAAAAAGTTCAAAATTCAGTCAATATTTAAAATCTGCCCTTGAATATCTTCAAATAATGCAAACTTTGGCACCATACAGACAAAATTTTGACAATTTTTAATTTTTTCCTTTATGCTTATACTTAGGCACATATGTGAGTCATATTATGAAAACTTGTTAAGTACAGTTTAGATCATCACAAACGAGAAGCACATGATGTAGAATTCACTTTAGTCAATTATCATATCTTTACACAGAGCACTTTAACAGTGCATCTGCTTTTTTGTATACAGGTTTGTAAGGAAACTCCCAAGATGGATTAGGAAATAAAGTCATTTTAATGAGCACAGCAGATAAATGATATTATATCATTTCAAGAGAGGCCTAAGTTCTCTTGCATATCACCTAGAAGTAAATATGCAACAGATATAAAGATAAAGTAGCAATTTTGCAAGGATTTGCCATTCCTTTTGCATGCATGTTTTTAAAAAAAATTTAGTTTAATTTGATTTCGGCTATACGCAATACTTTGGGTTCTTTCATTTTCCTTACCCTCATCCCTTCAAATCGTGATAAGGCTCTTAGAGGTCTCAGAGCTCTTAGCGTCCTGAGAGATTTGATGGCGCCAAGTTCTGAGTAACCCAAGGCATTCGCTGTTAAACTGACCAATGAGACCTGCACCAAAAAACAAATAAATGAATAGAATCACTGTTATTCAATTTGTAGTTATTATGTAATACAACAAACACAATTTTTGCTTATAATTATTCAGAAGATGAATGGTGGCATATTTTCAGTAAACCCTTTAAAATTCTAAGGAAATATTTTCAGTTTGATGCAAAAAAGTGTTTCAAAATGTTAAAAGCTAGTTAAAAATCTTTAAATGTCACATAATTTATTAATTTATTATTAAAATGATTTATTTAATTTAAAAAAACTAAATAAAAATTAATTTAAAAAAGGAAGAAATCCAGGTGTAAGAAAATGTCATTGGTTATCCTTCCTTTATTTTATTAAGTTTCTGCTGAATTTAGGGCTTTGCCTCTGGCTAGTAATAAAATACAAAAACTGCTATCGTATCAGGAAGAGCAAATCTCTATCCTGCGTTGATATGTTCAGCTGATCATAGTTGATACTCTCAGAAATCAATGTGTTAAATCACATTAATTTCGAAGTTGATTTTTCAAAGGTGATTTTTTTTGTCTTGCTAGTACCTTGTGTTTTCACTTGTCTAAAGTTTACTCCTGTGTAAATAATGTAACTCAAAAGTAATTCCATCATGAAACTTCCTCAAGTTTTTCTATACTAATTTACAGCTTCTGCCATGGTATCTGGCCCAAATTGGGCAATCAATAAATATTTACCAAATAAATCAATCAATGAATTTACTTCATTTGTATGAAATATGCATTGACTAAGAAATAAAAATATTAGATGTCTAATTCTTTAAATAAAGAATTTACCAAGACTCCATACCCAAATAAGAGTTATAATTTCTTTGGTTTTAAAGTGGCTAGTATTGGACAGTTCCAAATACAATGGACACTATGTTTGCAAAATTTTCCATTTTTAAGTGTATTTAGTTGCCCTATATTTAATACACTTTTTACATTACTGGAGATGCACTATAATTTCTTTCATCTTTTTTTAGAGTAATGCACTGATCCTTATGAAATAATTAAAATAGAACATTGAAAAATAAAAGTACTATTATTGCAAAACTACAAAATTCTCTATAGAATTATTTTTCTCAGGGGCTGGCCCGTGGCTTAGTGGTTAAGTGCACGTGCTCCGCTACTGGCTGCCCAGGTTCGGATTCCAGGCGCACACCAACGCACCGCTTGTCCGGCCATGCTGAGGCGGCGTCCCACATACAGCAACTAGAAGCATGTGCAACTATGACATACAACTATCTATTGGGGCTTTGGGGAGACAAAGGAGGAGGATTGGCAATAGATGTTAGCTCAGGGCCGGTCTTCCTCAGCAAAAAGAGGAGGATTGGCATGGATGTTAGCTCAGGGCTGATCTTACTCACAAAAAAAAAAAAGAAGAATTATTTTCCTCAAATATTTCAGAAACGGCTATTAAAAACCAACTTGTAATAATAAGTAAAATTATCATTCTTCCACTAAAAAGTTCAGGCATGTAATAAGTATAATAGAAAAAAGCAAAGCTCAGACAGTTTCAAAAGGGTTACACTATATTTAGATTTCAAGTCTAGTGTGAAAAATTATGAGGAGTTGAAATATGATACAACTTCTAATGCAGGAAATCTCAATATTAGCAATTTTTTCTCTTTATGATATGATGAAGCAATTATTCTTTTGAGGTTTCTCTCAATGCACGTGTTTCACAGTAACATTATTAAGCTTCTCAAATAGCTCTGGCTTTGCCTTTGTTCAAAATTAAGGAGATAGGATGTATGCATGACTCAGCTCTAGAAATACTTTCCACAAGAAATCTGCATAATCCTGCTGGATTATTATCTTTGAGGGTAAAACTGTTGCCTATGAAGCCTGTGATAATTTGTACACACTTCTATAGCTGCAATTATGCCAAATTGATAACATGAAACATGATGTTTAACAAATCTCGAAGGCAGTCACTTGTTTTAGGGTTGATGAAGTATTAATCATTGGATACACAAATTTCTGTGGGCTGTCCGGTACATCACAGGCTTGCTGCTAAACTAGGCTACATTCTAGGGAAACTCCTGAACTGCATGATGTAGCGTTTTCCCCTACACTCTGTACATCTTACTTCCTGTAATGGACATCATCTAGTCTTTAAACCTATCCTTTAAGAACTTTGAGTAGATCAAGGAGAACTTTTAAAAATTGACAGTAGCTCCCACCATTATCACTGTTTATTGATTGCCTTTAATACCGTACAAACTAATATCATCATTTTACAGAGTCAGGAGCCAAGTAACTTACTCAGTGGCGCACAACCCATCAGTGGTGGGGCTGGGATTCCAACTTGAGTCTGTTTGAGTCACCATATAAGTAATTTAAGCAATATAGCCTATTTCACCACTTTCCCTGCAAACTGCTGATGTATTTTTTTTTTCAGTTTTTTATCCTAGACAACCAACGTAAATCTCACCCCCCCAACGCTAAATCAGTACTCAATTAGCCTATTTCTTACAAAAACTACAGTACCATTCAGTAAATTAGTTTAGTGTGTATTAAGTAGCATATCCTGTCAACACAACATGGTGGTCAGAGATTCACTATTTTGGAATTAGGATATTAATAAAACAAACTACCTTGAATGGAAGACAAAGATATGGAGGATACTTACATCAACAATTAAGAAGTCCAGCCAACACCAGGCATTGGTGAAATATGTTTGATAGCCATATGCCACCCATTTCAGAAGCATTTCCAGAATGAAAATGTAGGTGAAAACCTTGTCAGCGTATTCCAACATTGTCTTAATCGTCTTTCGCTGATCAATATATATATCTTCAAATGCCTATACAGAAAGGTTATACGTTTTGGTTTTCTAAAACTATTATACTATATAAGCTATTTTTTCTGATATATATTTCTATATATATGACATTTCATTGGAATAGGAGGGCAGAGGAACAGTAACTATTGCTGGTGTTTTTCCTCTCAAAGATCTTTTAATGGATCAGGGGAAAAGTTATACTCCCCATTGAGATTATAGCCAGAAGAAAGAAGTAAAAGCATAATTCTAATGAATTAACTTGACATGTTTAGAAAATAGTTCTTGATATCATATCCTGATGCTGCTACACCAACCTGAAGTTATTTCTTTTGTTTCGTTTCTTTTGCTTGCTCCTGTTGGCTGTTTTGCCATAGAAAAGATGTTGAAGAAATAAAAAGTGAAGGCTTATATTTTTCAGACATTGTAATTGATCATTACATTGCCCAGCTTTACTACATAGTTGGGTATATTTGTCCCCTTTTTTCTCCTTCATTTTGTTGATAGTTTGTATTTCTCAACAGAGATAACGGTGTCACAATGATGGCTGGATAAAATTACTTCTCATTTGGAGTATAATATGTATTCTTCTAATATGAATCTCTCTTGATATTTTACATCTAAGTCTCATATTCATTTCAATGGTGAAAGACTATTTCTTGTCTAAAATGGCATGTAGACAAAACATACTTCGCCAGAGAAATATACAGGAAAATATAGGCCTATGTTCAAATTATAAACTTAGGTTAAAGAAACTCAAGTGATTGTGTTTCAATCAGGCAAGCTCCATCATCTTTATCTATCTGTCTGTCTGTCTGTCTGTCTATCTATCTATCTATCTATCTATCTATCTATCTATCTATCTATCTTATGGCTTAAGTATTCCATTTGTATCAGTGTTTTTATAAAATGCTATCTATATGTTATACTTTATATTTTTGTAAATGATTTTCACATAAATATAAATTGATTCAGATGAAATGAACATCTTTGTATAATGAGAAACCAATCCTTAAATGAATCACTTAGGCATGCTGCCCAGTGTTTATTGTTACCAATATGCATTGTTTCCTGAGTAGTATAAGAATAGTGAACACAATTCAAAAGGGACAGAGAAGTGGTCCCTAAGGACTTACAGACTGTCCATAAAGAGATGATAATAATATTAGAAACAAAATTCATCAGAACTTACAGGTTATATATTCCCAATCACAGGACTTTCATTAACTACTCTGTAGTTGCTATGTTTATTTTCTTATTAAAATCTAAGTAATTGAATATTTGTATTCTTTGGCTTAATGAATAAACTGGGGGGACAAATTTTCTGGGTTACTTAATAATAAGCCAAAATTAATAAATAGCTTATTAGAAATGTATGTGCATATAGTCAAAGTGAATCCAGAAATGCATGGTTATACATTAAGTCCATAGTCTGGACGATACGAAGGGGGGTAATTAAAAATGCGTTGGATACTAAGACAATGCAACAGAAAGGATTAAAAAGTCATCAGTATTAGATGATTCTAAAACTTGGTATTGAAGCACTTTGCATAATACTCACTCACCAGAGCACCACTACTAAGGAGAATCATGAAAACAATGAAGGTCTCAAACCAGTTATGTTCAACTATTCGGAAACACGTTCTTCTCAAGTTCCACCATTGTTTTCCCCTCCCTTCTTCCACACTGATTTGACAGCATTTGAATCTTTGTACACAGCCTGCAAGTACAATGTTCAAACAGGAGTAGATAAAAGAACTGCTGCTTCAGTAATAGGCTCAGCCTCTCCCTGATTCACCTCCTCATTACTATTGCCATCTCTATCTTGCTTGGATAACTCTCCAAGCCTGGAGTAGTAAGAGCACGTTCATTAGCTACGTGAAGTTGTGAAAATTATTCAGCCTTTTAAAATGGTTCCTTGGTTAATGACACCTGCTTTTTCTGCCTTGAGTGTTATTGCCCGAGAAAGAACTTTGTAAAGTACAAATAAATGTAAAGTAGCTTCACCTTGTACTATATCATCCTACTGCCCTCTGCTGAAGTCACTCTAGAAAAGGACTTCAAGATGGAAATTAATAAACAGAAAACTTCCCTTTTAAAGAGGATATAGAGTAATAATGTAGATTTCTCCCAACAATGCTGGGTTTGTTACTGTTTAGGTTTTATTGTGGTGCTCCTATAAAAGTTTATGCAATTTTCAAAATTAATTTATTCCACTAAAATGTGATTTGCACAGCCTGGCTTTGATTTGTTATTGTCTTCCTTACACTGCTTTCACTCACTCTAACATCAGAATTAAATCAACAGATATCTGAGTACCTTTGTAAGCACCATGGAGGATACAAAAAAAAAAGACAAAAAGAAAAGAAAAGGTATAGAACATGGACCTTGCTCCCAAGAACCTTACATTCTGGTTTTCAAGAAAAGAATTAAACACAGAACCCTGCCTCAAGGCAAAAAAAAAAAAAAAAAAAAAAAAAAGAAAGAACAAAAAGTCAAGTATGCTGGGAGAAAGGAAAGGAAGGGGAAGGAAGTGTGGAAGGAAGTGAGGAAGGGAGGGAGAAAGACAGTAAAGATACATGTAATAGTTCAAAGGAGAAGGAGAAGAGCTCTCATATGATTAGTTACCAGGTAAATTAACTGAATATATTTATTATAGCTGTTCAGACAAATAAGAAGCTCTTTTCCACCATGGTCAGATAAAAGTCGTTTTGAGAAGGACTTTGAGTGATGTATGTAACTTATATAGGAAATAGAGGGAGATAATATATACCAGACCTATGAGGAAGAGATCACTAAATAGAGAGTATATTCATAACTTCAAAATTCAAATTCCCAGGAAAATCTAACCATGAGAAATACTAGTCATGGGGAAAACAAAGCTCTTAGACATATTGTCCATATCGTATGAGGCTCAACTAGATACTGTGCAGGAATCGGGCATCGGGCAGTGCTTATTTTCTGTTTAATCCAACAAGCATTGGAAAATGATGATTTCATTAAAAAACACAGTTTAGCATTTGCAACTCATTTAATTTTAATAGTCATAAAGTTATTTTTGAGGCAAATTCTGTGTATGAGCATTTTGACTAGTGTTTAAGATGCCAACCTGTGAAATCACCATTTTATTTAAAAAGTTATAAATTAGTCAATAGTTTTGATGACAATTAAAATATTTTTTTCTGCATGCTCATGATCCTTTACACATAATGGGCAGAGACAACCAAAACATAACAATAGATTTTAATTCTGTTAGCATGTTAGAGGTACCTGAAGTAGATCTACTACAAAGCTCTACTCTATTACAAGTGATCCACTTTGGGTGATCCACAATTAAAAAAACTGCACTCTATAGACGGAAGATCAACATGAAGGTCATGTCGTTTACCTTCAGTGAAACATGCTTCAGGTTCAAGGGTTTCCTCAGGTTCCACTACCGGCTGTTCTTCCGCAGGTGCGCCAATGTCTACAGTGCTGCCTTCAGATGAGCTGCTGCTTTCATTAAGTTTCTGTGCGTGAGATGGACATAACACATAAATCACTTTAGTTTGGGTAACTAGTAAATAGCTTAGCAAGAAATGATTAGTACTATGAACTGATTTTGGATTTTCCTTGAAGTGAAGAGATTTTAAGTTTAGAGCAAAAGAGGGATTGAATAAGAAGAGAAAATAAGGAAACAGTCTTTGTTAACTCCGTTACCATAATTCACAATGTAAATTTAAAATCAGATTGCTGTGTTATGAAGTTACAAATGGCCATCAGAAACACATACTAAGGAAACCACTGTCCTATGAATTAGAGAAGCCTCAGGTTGCGGAGGGTGGGGGTGGGGAGGGAAAATTAGTATAATTGTTCTCATTTTACAGATGATGAAACTAACACAGGTTAGTTTCAGTTAGCTCACACAGGTCAAGGAACTTGTCTAACGTCATATAACTAGTAAGTGAGAAAGCTAAGATTTGAGAGAATTATTCCAGAGCCCAAAGCCGGTGCTCTGTCTTCTATGCAACTATACTGTTTCTGAAACAAAAGAAACAGTGTATTCACTCGCTTATAATTCTTCCGTCAATTTAAAAGTGAAAATAATCCATAGAAAAAAATACCAAGATGAGTCTAAAAGACGAAGAGAATCTGCAATTCAATCTTGAAGCGAAAAACAAAAACAAAGACACATGTTCATACCACAAACCAATAACAGAATTTTATTTGATACACATATTTATTATCTTCATGGAAATTATTTCATCAGCTGCAATAAGCTAACTTTTTGGTAGCTGTAGATATGACTTCTATTTAATTTTTGTTTATAGTAATTCTCCCAAACTAATTATATACTTGTCATAAAGCAAAGGTCATAACAGTAACTTAACTGCAAGCAACAATAAAACCCTTCGGTGTAGTATTACTTTAACTCACAGGGAAGTTTTTAAAGAGTACTACTTGCAAAGTCTTTAAAAATTTTGAACGAATCCAGCTTTTGCTTATCATAGTTCTTCACACATAGTGCCAAATATCAGGCTCCATATCAAACTTTGTATCCATTACTAAATACCATTATTAGTCACCCAGATTTCAGATTTCCAATCAGCACTGTGAGTACTAAGGTAAAAAGATGTGAACCTAAAATAACATAAAATTAATTTTATTTTATGCCTACTGATTGGCTTCCTAAATATCCTCCTCTGATGTGTCTTGTGTGGATGACGGTAAAATAAATTGCTACCTTTTTTATGTACAAAGTTACTCCAGGTCTTACTGGGTCAGACTTTCTCCAGATGACAGTGCTGTTGCTAGTATATCTTTATTCTTAGGAACATTCTTTAAAATTAGCTATTCTTGTTTTATAACCCAACTTTGTAATATGTTACCTATTACTAACTATACTTCTAAGTTTAGTTTCCCTTTAATGCATACAGTTGGGTGTCAATCAACATTTTAGAAGTTTTAATATGACATATAAGATGATCAAATGCCCAGTATTCCAATGGAAGATCTTTTCTTGGAAAGTTCCCAGATAAGAACAAGTGATCCTCTAGATGTTTACAAATTAACTTCTAAACGCTTCTTAAGCAATATAAGTATACTCTGTGGTTTGCCTGAACTACTGTAGGAAAGTAGAAGTGTGCCTAATGTCATTTGAACTCAACATGCTCTCAATTAAAGTCATGACCTTTTTTTTTTCTATCCTAAACCTACTCCTTTAACCAAATTTCTGATGCTGGTTGCTTGCAACATCATTCTTTCAACACGCAGACTCAAAATCTCTTTTTTACTCTTATTCATTTCAAATATTGACAGTAATCAGAAGTCAAATTTATTTAATTCTACTTTTCAAATATTTCTTCCCTTAGTCTCATCTTCCAAATTCCTACAAACTTTCTGTTCACTCTTTTTTTTTTTTTTTGTGAGGAGATCAGCCCTGTGCTAACATCCGCTAATCCTCCTCTTTTTTTGCTGAGGAAGACGGCCCTGGGCTAACATCTGTGCCCATCTTCCTCCATTTTATATGGGACGCCGCCACAGCACGGCCTGCCAAGCAGTGCGCCGGTGCGCGCCCGGGATCTGAACCAGCGAACCCCGGGCCGCCGCAGCGGAGCGCGCGCACTTAACCGCTTGCGCCACCGGGCCGGCCCCTCTGTTCACTCTTGTCACATCTCCTTCGGAAAACTATAAATAAAAATTATCACCCTCATTCTAACCTCATGTAATTCTAGACTGCTGTGGACCACAAAGCCTGATTTAGGCTAGTTGCCCAATAAATGTTTGGTGAATGAATGAATACCTCTGTTTCAGATATTACTACCAAATGAAGCTTTTATCTCCAACTCAGCTTTCCAACCAACTTTCCCAAATTTATCCTTCACAAAAGCTATGCTTTAGTCAAGGTGAACTTCCAAAGTTCTCTAGCTTTTGCTTGTAGTGGTTATTTTTGCCCATCATTGTGGAAGAATAATAATTACTCTCTCATCTAAACCCCTTTCAGCCCTTTATCTGCATAACTCTTTGGACACATATTGCTTTTTATCTAACCCACCTCCATTCTAATTGACTTACCAAATTAATAATGCTCAGCATTTTCTCTGTGAAACACAGTGATTGATGCCCTTGGTGTGCTGAAATTGCTCAAGTGGTTGGCTACACCCTAGGACAGCTGTGCATTTCTGCTTTCACCAGGTGAGTTATATGCTTACCCAGAATAAGATATGTTTGTTTTCAAATCAATTTGTACCATTTTAAATTAATTATATAATTTACTCTTGCATAATTTGATAAAATGAGTTTGAAAAGAAAGTTAGTTGTTGTATCCATAAAAACTAAGTTGAGGGGCTGGCCCTGTGGCGTAGCGGTTAAGTGCCCGTGCTCTGCTGCTGGCAGCCCAGGTTCGTATCCTGGGCACGCACCAAGGCACCACTTGTCAGGCCATGCTGTGGCGGCGTCCCGTATAAAGTGGAGGAAGATGGGCACAGATGTTAGCCTAGGGCTAGTCTCCCTCAGCAAAAAAAGAGGAGGATTGGCATGGATGTTAACTCAGGGCTGATCTTCCTCACACAAAAAAAACTAAATTGAAATCATTGCCTAAACTTAATAAATGCAAATCCCCCACACATATACTTACATGTGAAAAAGAAACTTGAAAAATAAGGTGTGAATAATTGTAAAAAAAAAAGAGGGGGGGTTGGGGATACAATTTCTGGAAGGATGCTAAATTCAGGTTTCTTCATAAGAGTCTTTAAAATCATTGTCTTCTTGGAAAAAACCTAAACTAGTATCATAGATGATAAATTACAGGTGTGGCTCATGCTAAAGACATGATCCAGAACTGCAAACAATGAACCCATGCTAGAACAAGAGGTTTACAGTGACATTTTAATGTAAATATGTATCATTTTTCAAAATGAAGCAGCTTAATGTTTGGGATCCAGAAGGAGTTTGAACACCTTTCAGGAATGGGACGTGATTACAAATTAGACTTTAAAAAAATAGTATTCATATCTTGTTTAAATAACTTCCAAAATCAACAAAAATCAGCAAAAGAAGCCTGGTAAGCCACCACAATTCTTTGCCACATAGTCCCCATATTTTGCAACATGGGTGTTTGCTTTCTTCCAGCCCAGCCAGAGCATCTCTCTCTCCGTTCCTCTTATGTGACCAGTGGGAAAAAACTCTCTGCTCTTAGAGGGTTCAGCTGATCAGGTCAGGCTCACCCAGGATAATCTCCCTTTTGCCATAAACAATATAATCACAGGACTGATATCTCATCATATTCACAGGTTCCAACCACATTCATGGGGTAAGGATTATACAAGGGCGAGAGGCATTGGGGTCATTTTAGGAGCCTGCCAACCACACCAAAGTTTGTGTGTTTTATTGATTTTTTTCCCAAGAACCACCGGCTATACTAATATCATCTGTCACTTTGATGATTCGTTAATTTCTCTTTATTTGTATTGCTTCTGTTTTGTCGTTCTTTTTCTAATTTCTCAAATTAACTTTGTCGTGTTCTTTCATCCTCTCTTGATCATGCTGGTTAATAATCAGACTTTCAATGACTGCTTAGTCCTATAGCATAGCATTCGACAGAAGATGCTCTTATTTTCTAAGCAGCTATTTATATATTTTATTTGCTCCT